>NC_056737.1:280445531-280745531 GCF_019279795.1 Protopterus annectens
ATATTTTGTGCATCACTGACAAATGCAATACACACGGAAAGCTAAGAAATTGTATATAACACATATTGTTATGCTGTCACATTGCCATCTCAACTTTTTTACTTACATGTGTTACTTCATTGCACATTTATGAATATGGATCATTTGATTCACCCACAATCTCATTTTAAGATACTAGTATTCAAATTCAAATGTTTTGGGCATGTCTGATAAATTGCAAAACACTTTATAGATGGTGCTTTTTGGATTTTAATGATGTGTTTCAGTATTGCTGAGATATTTCTGATTGAATGTTGGCATGTATTCATTAATTTGCATTATGCTGTACCTTCTTGAAAAGCACCACAAATACAGACCATCTGCACCTATATCTGTCCAACATTACAAACTCACAAAGGTGGGAAGGGGGGAACTATGGGACAAATTCCAAAAGAGTTGCTCTCAGTGTAAGTGACTTACTTTGGTGTAAGGCTTATTTATAAACAGGCTTACATCTGGGGTCCGATTCCAAAAGACCTGCACTCAGTTTAAGTGGTCACTTACACTGACAGGAAATCTTTTGGAATTGGAGCCTATAAGTAAACAGGAAAGAGTACATGGGATAGAAAAGGAAAGCAAGGTAAGATCTGTGATAAGGGGAGGAGAAGGGCAGGGATGTAAAAACATGAGAGAGAGAGAGAGAGAGAGAGAGAGAGAGAGAGAGAGAGAGACAGAATGTGTGTGTGTGCAAGAGACTTACTGCAGACATAGCAGGCAGGCAGTTAGGCCCAGTAAGGCATAGCCGGCCTTAGGCATAGGCCAACTAGGTGGCCGCCTAGGGTGCCTCTGTTGCAGGGGTGCTTTTCCAGTATTTATTTTGTGCAGGTAGACCAAGATGGGGCACCAGGTGGTGTGGGGGGGCACTGTGGATTCCGTTTGCCTAGGGCACCAGTTGACCTAAGACCACTCTTCAGTAAGGCAGTCAGTATGCCTCCTACATGTACAGTGAACTTAGGGGATTTAGCCAGAAGGAGGCTGAACATTAGTGGGAATGCCCAGTTATAGAAAGTGTAGGTGAACAGAAGATGCCAGGCCAGAAACGGTGAAGCTCACACACAGTTTTAAGTGATAATTTGTGTCTCCCAATAATTCTGGTTCAGGGTTTGTGCCATATTTACAGAGAATGGATGTATCTTTGCAGTGTATTTTAACTTTCTAAAATACAAGAGTATAAGTACTGACAGTTCACTAGTGGAGTGTTACAGACATGGAAGCAGCAGCAGCACTTTTTTTCACCACATTTTCACCATGCTTGTGCAAGTGTAAATTTATCATATCTAAGTAAGGGGACTTCAGAGCAAAGCTCCCTCACATGATGGGCTCATTCCATTTTAGTGAACATGTATGTTATCGCTGCCTCATTGCTCATTTATTGATGTTTTCCTGTTTGGAATTACAGCGTTCAGTCATGGATCTGGAGGCCCAGTAGAAATAGCATGACTGGAATGGGGTAAAGGGCAGACAGGAAAAATGAAGGATAAGTGGCCAGATCACAAAGGGTATCCATTAGATAGAAGGATGAAGATGAGGAGTCTTGTGGCTGGCATCTTTATCTTTTTTTCTGGTTCTTAACAGGACATACCAGGAAGTAAGTGAAATGGTGATGAATAGAAAATTATACACATACACTGCATCTCTATGTATTTTACTTATTAACATTCATGTTTATTGACAAGGAAGTAACCAGTGGTTGACTGAGATAGAGTACTGACCCAGTTGGATTTTTTTCATGCTGAGCCTGGGAAAAATAAGTACAAACTAATATTAGACAGCAAAGTAGTTTACAGTACAGATGAAGTCTACAGATACAATATTAAGCATGCACATCTTAGATGTCTGTCTGATGTAGTAAGAGTCTGTCTAATACAATATCCACCATACAAAAACATTGTGATGACATAGAAGTCTGTCTAATAAAGCAGGAGTTTGTCAAATATTAATGTATATAAATTCTGTTTACAGAGTTACTGTAGGGTAAATTGTGCTACTTTGAAATATGGGATGATAAAATGGATGGTTGAGGACAGGCAGAACATCGAGTGAAGTAAAATAGAAAGAGGTGGGTGCCTTGAACATAGGAAAGTGGTGGGGGTGAGATAGAGAGATAGTGTGGAAGACAGTACAGGATAAACAAAAAGAGGAGAGAAATAGGGATGGATCTAGCATGGTTGCCCTAGTTTACATTAGGAGGTAAAATTAAGGAGGTATTAGAAAATGAGAGCAGTGGAGTTCTGGAGTTAAATAATGACTACTCTGGATAGACAGAAGGAGAAGAAGCAGAAAGGCAGTCTACAGAAGTGGACATCAGATGCAGGGAATTTGAGTGCACAGTGACATCTTCTGTGGAGGTGCTAGAATTAACTGTCAAAAAGAAGAAAAGTGGGGGGTTAGAGAATTTAAGTGTAAATTTAGGGTGTGAACAAGCATGGGCAAAGAGTCAGCACAGCAAAATTAATGTAAGATTTAGGGGCACTTTATATTTTGGATATAACCAGCAAACATAAAGACATAATTAAACCAGTGTATGTAAACTAGTTTATTAGGATGTCTTAAAAAAACAGCATACCTAGGTTTCCTTGCTAACAGGAACTTCTTTGATTCTGAATTTACAGTGAATAACACCTAATTTATAAGGAAAACAAGATGGGACCCAAACCATTATTCAACCAATGATACTCAGTTTCCTTTTTAAATGAAGACAAGTTTAAATAATGAATAAACGAAAAAACGTTGAATGCAACAACTACGCTGTCTTCCCTGTAGCAACGTTATGTACAGAGGGAACGCAGTGCAATCTTCGTAAAAAAACTACTTTTTAATGTTCTTTACTTAAAGACAGGAAAATACATGATCTAGCCAATGCTAGCATAAACAATGATTAAGCGCTTTCACCTACTACCTGTAGGCTTCATCAGAATAATACTTTAATATTGACAGACCATTTAAATAACTTTTCCATTTTGAGCTGCCCTTAAAGTTATATTACTATATTAACAATGTATTGCTCACTTAATATGAACTAACATGAACAAATACATACAATGCACCAACCTGCTAAAATGCAAAAGATAACTAACTAATCTGTTAAAAAAACCCTAAAGATAACTAACTAATCTATTTAAAAATTATTTATTAAAAATTCTCCCATCAAATAACTGTATTTAAAACTACATTAAAAACTGAATATGTATATGTTATATATAATAAGTATTTATATGATTTTTGTATAATAAATTTTTGTATAATTTTTTCTTCATTGTTCTGGACAACCAGCTTACTCCATTTAATTGTAGCATCCTTAATGAATTTCTTAATAATTTATAATCTACTTGTCGAAATGTATTTATTCAATACAGTCAGATAAATTTATATTAATATACTTGTAAACCTAATTCATGACTGACATCCTATGTCTCGTTTATAATGATATAAATAAATAAATAAATAAATAATTAAATAATAATTTATTATCATCTAGAAACATCATGAATTAATATAGGTTTTAGAGGAATATTATCATTTAACCCTGGTGTGGTCGATGCATCCGTAAATAATTGCCACCACACTTCCTTATAACTTAACATCTCCTTCATACAACCTCCCCTAGGATTATGTTTTATCTGCTCCAATATTGCGAATTTGAACTTATGCTGTTCACCATGTTTTTCTATGTGTCTGTATAAGGCATTATTATTATCCTTTCTTTTTACACAGTATGAGTGGTCATAAATTCTCCTTTTCAAAGCTCTCTGTTTTTCCTATGTAATATCCACTACACACTGTGCACTTAGCCAAATATATAACAAAGCTAGTGCTGCAGTTCCCTTTCTTAAACTTAATTTTGCTTTTATTAATGTTATCCAATACAAGCTCATTTAACTCCATAATATCTCCACACTGATTACAATGACCACATTTCCTTGTCATGTTTAACCCATTGTCACTACTGTAATTCTGAATTCCTGTGATTCCTTTCTCTAATAACCTCTTTAAATTATACCCCATTTTGTACACAAATGCTGGTTTCTCTCCTACACATTTAACTAGATTGTTGTCCACCATAAATATTTTCCAGAATGATAACATTATGTTCTTAATCTGGTGTACAAATGGTGTATATTCCAAGATACAAGCTCTTTGATATCTAAGTATACTGTTGTCAGTAACCATCCTACTTTGGGGTACAATAGTTGATTCCTTACTTCCCAACAATGCTGTGTATTTTTTTCCCCATTCTTCTATAACATATTTCTTTACATTACTCATCATTGTTGCATCATAGTTTCTTTCTTCAAATAATTTTTTGACGTATTCCATTTCCATTTTCATTTCATTAAACCTTGACGTCATCCTAGCTACCCTTATACATTGCCCCTTGTATATATTATATAATAATTTTTTGGGGTGATTACTGTTGTATTGTAAGTAATCGTTGGAAAAAGTGTTCTTCCTAAATATGGCTGATTTGAAACCCATATTATCATGTGATATAAATGTATCTAAATAAGCAATACCATTGTAACTTGTAGAATGGGTAAACTTTAAGAATTCACTACTGGTATTAATGAAACTAATACATTTGTTTAACTCTTCTATTTTACCCTTCCACAAAATGGACAATGGTTATTTGCATGAATGTATAACCTTGAAAGTAGTACCAAAGGGTCTTCGGTTCTTTAAACATCCTATGGGTATAGAATTAAACAAAAAAAACATAGAAGTATTTAACCAATTTTTTGATGAATGCGGATTCAGTTTTATGAATATGCTAATTAAATTTAACGATGAGAAGTTAACACAATTAATGGTAGAGGTTGAGGAACTGGATGGTCACATTGTCAATGATTTAATGTTCAAACAATGGGAAGATTTGTATGTGAAACAGTTCCAGATAGCTGACAAAAGAATTAAAGTGGGTTATGATAAGAAGTGTGGGAAATTGAACAGAGATTTATCCCAATACAAAGAGAACAAAGCATATTTGTGGAAATTGGATAATTCCAAAAGGTGGACAGACATTAGGAATAGTCAAACAGGTGGTAAAGGTTATGGGGTAAGTGAAGTTAAAACTGAAAGGCATGAAGGTAGGAAGAATTATAGACAGAATTTTCAAAGGATGTGGAACCCCCAGTATTCGAAAAGGAGACCGGAGAGGGGTACATGGAACGATTATTACCCCATGAACCGATAGTACAGTTTCATAAAAGAAAAAAGGAAAAAAATGAAGGAATAGTTTCTACATTAGCAAGCAATCTGATTAACACTAATCAGAAGCCCACTAACAGTGATGTAAATAGTATTAAAGTGGAAGGTGTAACACACATTTTGAACAATTTCAAAATTTACAACTATACTAATTTAGTCATAGACAAAAATCATTTTGATTTACTATCTAAAGGAATTAAATTTATCCCGACACCTCCTTTTGATTTTGTAGATCATATTAGGGAAGTGAAATTATACACTAGGAAGCTTAATTTAGCTATTATGTTCCAGAAGGAAGACCACGTAGAGAGTAAAGATACAGTGGTTGTAACGAACAAGTTGAAGAAAAAAAGTACTTATGTTCCACCAATGAATTCAAAAGTAGAGATGTATGAAAAATATGTAATAAGGGAAGTTTACAAATTAAGGAATAAAACAAGAAAGATGGTTACTAAAGACAATTTGACTATAAAGGAGAGAGAAACACTTTCAAAGTTTAGGGGAGACAAAGACATACGCATTATGAAACCGGATAAAGGGGGGGGTGCAGTAATATACGACAAGCTGGAATATGTTAACAAACTTTTTTCTTTACTAACTCAATCTGGGAATTACGAAACAGTGTCACTTAATGAAATCAACATAGCATATCAGAGAATAGATTCTTATATAGAAGAATTCTGGATAGATAACAGGATTAACACAGATGTGTACAATTTTATTAAGGTAAAAAATCCAGTATTAGCAACATTAGTGGGAATACCTAAAGTACACAAAAGTTTAAGTGACCCCCCATTTAGACCTATAGTGTCAGGCAGCTTGGCCAAAACCTTCCCTTTAGGAGTAGCAGTAGATACATGGTTAAAAAATACGTATAGTCACATCCCACATTTAATAAAAGATTTGTGGGATTTTTTGAAGAATTACCCTACACATATAGATTGCAGTGATGTGATTTATGTAACCATTGATGTTGTAGATTTGTATTCATGCATTCCTAAACAAGTTGGACTTGAGATGTTTTGTGATAGTATAAGGAAACACACAAATTTAGAGTGGGACCATGTTTGTTTAATTATAGATTGTATGTCACTTGTTTTGGAGCACAACTACATTTATTTTGAAGGTGAACACTACAGGCAAAATAATGGTGTAGCAATGGGATCAGCTAGTGCACCTATATATGCCAATCTAGTAATGTTAAATTGGGAAGAGAATGTATTATTTCCCAGTATTTTTTTCAAACAAGTAATACATTACATTTTGTGGAAGGGTAAAATAGAAGAGTTAAACAAATTTATTAGTTTCATTAATACCAGTAGTGAATTCTTAAAGTTTACCCATTCTACAAGTTACAATGGTATTGCCTATTTAGATACATTTATATCACATGATAATATGGGTTTCAAATCAGCCATATTTAGGAAGAACACTTTTTCCAACGATTACTTACAATACAACAGTAATCACCCCAAAAAATTATTATATAATATATACAAGGGGCAATGTATAAGGGTAGCTAGGATGACGTCAAGGTTTAATGAAATGAAAATGGAAATGGAATACGTCAAAAAATTATTTGAAGAAAGAAACTATGATGCAACAATGATGAGTAATGTAAAGAAATATGTTATAGAAGAATGGGGAAAAAAATACACAGCATTATTGGGAAGTAAGGAATCAACTATTGTACCCCAAAGTAGGATGGTTACTGACAACAGTACACTTAGATATCAAAGAGCTTGTATCTTGGAATATACACCATTTGTACACCAGATTAAGAACATAATGTTATCATTCTGGAAAATATTTATGGTGGACAACAATCTAGTTAAATATGTAGGAGTGAAACCAGCATTTGTGTACAAAATGGGATATAATTTAAAGAGGTTATTAGAGAAAGGAATCACAGGAATTCAGAATTACAGTAGTGACAATGGGTTAAACATGGCAAGGAAATGTGGTCGTAATCAGTGTGGAGATATTATGGAGTTAAATGAGCTTGTATTGGATAACATTAATAAAAGCAAAATTAAGTTTAAGAAAGGGAACTGCAGCACTAGCTTTGTTATATATTTGGCTAAGTGCACAGTGTGTAGTGGATATTACATAGGAAAAACAGAGAGAGCTTTGAAAAGGAGAATTTATGACCACTCATACTGTGTAAAAAGAAAGGATAATAATAATGCCTTATACAGACACATAGAAAAACATGGTGAACAGCATAAGTTCAAATTCGCAATATTGGAGCAGATAAAACATAATCCTAGGGGAGGTTGTATGAAGGAGATGTTAAGTTATAAGGAAGTGTGGTGGCAATTATTTACGGATGCATCGACCACACCAGGGTTAAATGATAATATTCCTCTAAAACCTATATTAATTCATGATGTTTCTAGATGATAATAAATTATTATTTAATTATTTATTTATTTATTTATTTATTTATTTATTTATATCATTATAAACGAGACATAGGATGTCAGTCATGAATTAGGTTTACAAGTATATTAATATAAATTTATCTGACTGTATTGAATAAATACATTTCGACAAGTAGATTATAAATTATTAAGAAATTCATTAAGGATGCTACAATTAAATGGAGTAAGCTGGTTGTCCAGAACAATGAAGAAAAAATTATACAAAAATTTATTATACAAAAATCATATAAATACTTATTATATATAACAGATAAATATTCAGTTTTTAATGTAGTTTTAAATACAGTTATTTGATGGGAAAATTTTTAATAAATAATTTTTAAATAGATTAGTTAGTTATCTTTAGGGTTTTTTTAACAGATTAGTTAGTTATCTTTTGCATTTTAGCAGGTTGGTGCATTGTATGTATTTGTTCATGTTAGTTCACATTAAGTGAGCAATACATTGTTAATATAGTAATATAACTTTAAGGGCAGCTCAAAAATGGCGCCAAAAAAGTTATTTAAATGGTCTGTCAATATTAAAGTATTATTCTGATGAAGCCTACAGGTAGTAGGTGAAAGCGCTTAATCATTGTTTATGCTAGCATTGGCTAGATCATGTATTTTCCTGTCTTTAAGTAAAGAACATTAAAAAGTAGTTTTTTTACGAAGATTGCACTGCGTTCCCTCTGTACATAAGTTTAAATAATGCCAAAAACACATCATGAAACTTTGGGAATAAAAATACAAGAACCAGAAAATAAAATACCATAGCATATAGTGTCTAGCATTCCTGCCACCCCATGTCTTTCAAAACTTTTCTTATTCGGTTATCTTTTTAAGTGCCTTTAAGGAAAGATTTCAAGAGTATCCCTGGTGTTTTGTGCCCCTGCCCCCCAATATTTCAGGATTTGCTTTTTAGTTTAGGGGAGTTTATAGGTAAGACAGCTCCCATACACATTCACATATACACACAGACACACATGCACACAGAGTCCTCTCACCTGATTGCACTGATGGACACAATCACCCCCCCACACACACTGTGACCACCCAGGCAGACACACAGTGTCACAAACACATACACACACACACACAACCACTACCTTCCTGTTAAACTTCCTGGTACTTACCTGTAATGTTATCTCGTTCACACAATTTTGTCAGTAATGGGTGCATTTAAACTTTTGTTCACATTTATTAACACGAATGGATGGCATAATTTATGCAGTAAAGCAATTCTCTGATGTAGCTGTATAAATGCTTCACCACAGGCATTTGTTGGGGAGGGCACATGGCTAATTAGCACAGGCCGTACCCCTTAGAATAACTTATTAGCATTTGCAGCAGGCCACAGAGACAAACCACCAAGATTCTTACTATCTTCATGCTAGAGCACTGTGGAGAGACTACCACTGTATCAGAAATGGTTACTGCAAGCAGTAAAACAAGCTTACCAGTTGCAGCAGCTTTTTTGAATCTCCATCTTAAACACAAACCGACAAGAACTACAATTCCCACAGAGGAAACAGCTAGTAAGTCTGTATAGTCTTAGGAATATGGGGATTCCTATATCCTTGTTTTTTATTCACACTGAGCTAATCAAAATAAGGACACTGAGCAAACTCGGATATATAATATATAACATTAAGTATCCTGTTTTTTTGCTTATTTTTTCAAGTTATTTATAGCACTTTGTCTACTGTATACTTTTCTAGCTAGTTTCACTGTGTGTGAGGTATTAACTGGAAATTGTCCACTTTTATTAAGCAACTGTTTGGGTTGTTTGATTCTGATAACTTGTTTGCAGTTAAAAGCTTTCTCTAGACGCTCCTTTATCAGTTTAAAACTTTCATTTAAAGGCTCACTGCTGCTTTTCTGCTGTGAGAAGCATTTCTGCAGTTTGTTTCTAAGTAGTGTGGACAGTGGATATTTGTAGCATTGTCCATATTCAGGTTTGTGTTTGGGCCTAGTGTTTGTGGAGGCTTTGTGTCTGAGCACATGTTCAGGGACATCTTGGTTTAGCCAAAGCCATTGGACATTTCAGTGAGAGAGGATTGTTTAAGGTCATTGGCTGACTGAGGTCACCTGGACTACAGCTTAGAGTAAGCACCTTATTTGGTTCTTTTGAGCTTTTTTTTTAAAGTTGTCTCAGGTTTCAACTTTCTGTTACCTAAAAAGTTAAGTTTGCGAGTGTTTCTGCCATTTCACACTGAGCTAATCGAAGGAAGGACACTGAGCAAACTCGGATCTATAATATATAACATTAAGTATCCTGTTTTTTTGCTTATTTTTCGAGTTATTTATAGCACTTTGTCTACTGTATACTTTTCTAGCTAGTTTCACTGTGTGTAAGGTATTAACTGGACATTGTCCAGTTTTATTAAGCATCTGTTTGGGTTGTTTGATTCTGATAACTTGTTTGCAGTTAAAAGCTTTCTCTAGAGGCTTCTCTATCTGTTTAAAACTTTCATTTAAAGGCTCACTGCTGCTTTTCTGCTGTGAGAAACATTTCTGCAGTTTGTTTCCCATAGTTGGTGGCTTTGCAGTTTCCTGCCCCTACTGTAAATTTGATCTGGGACACTCCTCCCAATCTAGTGTTATTACCTCATTCTACCTAATACAGGGAGAACATCTGAGAAGGCCAATCCACATAGTTTCTGCTCTTCCTTTCTCTCTTTCCACTTAAAAAAAAAATTCTAAGCTTGTTCCTGCCTTTCCTGTGGGTAGTCTAGTCTGGATACAGATTTGCTGTGTCCAGGACTATGTGTGGGCTTCTGAGCCCCCAAGCCTTTCTGTGTTGGAGGGAAGCCTTCTAGCTTAATTTTGTTTCTTAGAACTAGCCAGATTTTTAGTTTCAGCACTCAAGTATGCTTCTTTGAGCTCAGCACTTGTTCAGAACTCGTTGTAAGCACTAAATAAGCTACAAATTTCTACAGCACTCAATTTTCCTCACTTTTCTAGAGGAAAACAGTTTCTAGCACTTAACAAATAAGCACCTATCCAGGCATGTCTAAGGGTCAGCTCCCGGTGTTTTCTCCTGTCTACCTGATGAATCTAGGCATCTTGGGGCAATGCAGCAAATGCCTCATGCACACAGACAACCCTCTCCTCCTACCACCCAACACTTCAACCTGTGAGAGATGCACTTATATAGCCAAACTGGAAGCAAAGCTCTCTTCACCCAAGACTGGACTAGACAGTCAAGAGGAGAAGGTAAACACTTGCACCACACCACACTCATCACATAGTCCCTCAAAACGTACACCACCAAAACACACACATAGAAACACAAAACACACACCTACATTCACGGAGGCTCTCAGTAAAAACCTGCCCAGGCAACAGGCACCTCGAAAGCTGAAACACAAGCAACCTCTACCCCCCTAACACAACCCAAATGACACATAGCCCACAAACTCAGTGTGCCACTCAACCACAGCCCATAAGGCATAACAATGTACCCAACACTCTAGTCATAGGTGACGCTATAAGTCAGGCACACTGATGCTTCACTCACCAGGCTAAACAAGGAGGAAGTTACAGTCAGCTGCCTGTCGGGTGCCAGGATCAGCCACATAACGCATGCACTCAGGTCACTCCACAACAAGTACAAATATGGCTCTGTCATTATCCATGTTGGTGTGAATGACCTGAGACTTACCTCCCTGGACTACATGAAAAGGAACATGGAGGAGCTGTCCGATCTTGTAGCCCAGGCAGGTATGACCCTAAATCTGAGGAGCATCCAGCCATCACCCAGAATGATACCACAGTACAAGGCTAAAATGATTGACTTCAACAATTGGCTAAGCTTCAGGTGTCATTCTAAGGGGATCCAGTATCTGTCTGCCTGGGATGACATGATTGACAAACCACAATGCTTTGCCAGAGATGGCCTGCACCTTTCGCCCCTGGGATTCTGGATACTGGCTAAGGCTCTAGCCACCCCTATAGTGCCTTTTTTAGGCAAGGTTCAAATGACAAATTCACCACCGTAACAGGTACAAGCAAGCAGAATCTGAGGGTATTGCTACTCAATGCTAGAAGTCTAAACCTCAAAATGCACTCACTCGAGGCACTCCTTAAAATGGAGAACATCAACATTTGTGCAGTGACGGAGACCTGGTTCAAGGCTCCAGAGAGTACCCCTGAATTACCAGACTATAATTCATACCACACCTTTTGGCCACCTAACCTGGACCAAAACACTAAAGGCGGAGGCGTGTCCATATTAATTAAGGATATCCACACCTCCAGGCTAGTTGCTCAGCATAATGCATCTGAGATTATCTAAGTGCAACTAACTCTGGGCAAGACCGCAATCCAAATTGTAGCTTGCTACACATCCCCCACCATGCCCCAGGATTCCCACTTCTCATTTCTTGATACAATGGAAAATATTAGGGTACAACCTAACACCCTAATAATGGGTGATTTCAACTACCCCAACATTAACTGGGAAAACTACTCATGTACCAACTCTTGTGCTTAATGTTTTCTGGAATTCATAAATTCCAATGCCTTGGATCAACTTATCTACACCCCCACCAGGGGCAGCAATATCCTAGACCTGGTTATTACCAACATGAGCAACCAGTGCTCCACACCAGAGGTCAAATCTTCGTGGTCAGATTGGACCACAAGCTATTCACCCTAGACATCCACATCCCTCCCCCACCCCCCATTAGGGAAACCACTGTAAAAAGTTTCTCCAAAGCCAACTTCATGCTTCTTAAGACAGAAGTGGCAAACTTCACAACACCCATGCTGACAGACAATAGAGGTATGACTGCTGAATCCTACACAAATGCACTTTATAAGCACTTACACGAGTGCATGGATCATGCAATCATTAACAGAACCAAGATGCTATCCTCCAAAAAAAGGAAGCCAATCTGGTGGTCCCCTGCCATAAACAAACTCTACAACAGAAGAAAGAAACTGTTGCAAAAAAGAGTAAAATCCCATGATTGGAGAAACTCCCTGGTCAGCCTCAGTAAGAAGCTGAGATCCCTCATAAAATCCTCCAAAGCTAGTTACGACAACAAAATCACCACTGACTCTAAAGACAACCACAAAGCATTCTATAGCTATGTCAAGAATCTCAATGGCAACACTCAGATCTGCTCTGAGTTACAGCACAATGGCACTAATTATACAGAACCAAATTATATTGCCAACATCCTGGCAGATAGGTTCAGTGCTAACTTTACCCCTCTGTCATCCCCTAAAGGGCTCGTCTCTATACCGGAAGAATGCAAAGTTCCTGTAATCATGGCTGCACAGGTAAAAAACACACTCTCCAAAGCCAAGAACACAGCATCCATGGGACCTGACAACATCCCAGGCTGTGTTCTACATGAACTACAAAATGAACTGGCACCCTACCTAAGTACCATGTTCAATCATAACCTCACCTCAGGCTATGTGCCCACTGAATGGCGCACAGTGACGGTTATCCCACTCCACAAAGGGGGAGCCACCACGGACCCCAGAAACGTCCGCCCCATTAGTCTGATGACTCTGGTCTGCAAGGCTATGGAATGTATCATCATGGAACTTATAAACAATGACATTGGTAATCTCCAAACTCAGGACCCCGCCCAGTTTGGGTTTGTAAAAGGCAGATCATGTCTCCTAAACCTGATAGACTTCTTTGAAGCAGTCACCAAAGCCATAGATGAAGGTAAGGTGGTTCACACAGCCTATCTAGATCTCGCCAAGGCTTTTGACACCATCCCTCACTCTGGAATTATAGATAAACTCACTAAACTAGGTATCAATCCCTATGTCACAAGATGGGTTGCCAACTGGATCACTGACAGAACCCACACTGTGAAAGTAGCAGACTCCAAATCCAACTTCAGACCAGTGACAAGTGGAGTACCACAGGGTTCAGTCCTGAGTCCTCTCTGAAGTACAGGCTAACACAGAAGGTCTTTGGCTAACGAAGTTCGCAGATGACTGCAAATTAGGAGCAATAATCAAAACTCCAAAAGATGTGGACATCCTACAAAAGGGCCTCACTGAGACAGATGCCTGGTATCAAAGCCATGGCCTCAAGCACAATGCCAAAAAGTGCATTGCTATCCTTTTTGGTAAAACCTCTGTACTCATGAACTACCACATAGGCGTTAGTCTACTTAACACTGAAATTGTGATAAGAGACCTTGGGACACAGGTGGACAGTAGTCTTTCCTTTGATAATCACATTGCCACAGTAGTCAGGAAATCCTTCTACGTGGCATACCTCATCACAAAAGGTTTCTCATCCAGGAAAAAAGAGGTCATTGTTCCCCTCTACACGTCACTTATTAGGCCCATTATAGAGTACAACACCCTTTTTGGTATGTACCTCACAAGACATCTACAACAACTGGAAAGACCACAGAAATACCTCACAAGGAGGATTACCGGCCTCAAACAAATGCCCTACATAGACCATCTAAAAAAACTGCAGCTTTATTCCGTCGCATATCGCTTACTCAGTGCTGATCTCTGCCTAACACACAAAGCTATGTCAAGCCCAGAGCTGTTGGACATGCTCCACTTAAAGAAATCCCAATCCCTCTGAGCTACACGCTCTAGGGACCTAAACCTTGTCACCACAATAAACAGAACATGCTGGAGGGATAGATTCCTGTCCCAGAGACTTCCCATACTCTGGAACAAACTACCTATCTAGATCAAACAAAGCTCCTCATTAGCTCTCTTAAAGAAAAATCTTGATGATTGGATGGGAGATAGGAAATTCACCCCAGGGATCACTTATGTGGCTCTGCTCGACAGTGGCACAGGAAAATTATTTTCTTGGGTGGCAAAAGCCAGGGTACCTTTTGGCTAAGCTTTTATAGGCCCTAGGGCCAATAGCCTATTACCTACCTATGAACCTATGAACCTTAAAAAGACTGCCCCCAAATTGTTTCATTTTGTATAAGTAAAATGGCAGGTGTCATCCACAACTGTTCCAAAAAAATTGTCAGCCTTCAACAATGGCCAACTTTATTCAGAATCCTCCAAATTTTAAAATTATTACTTCCAAAAGTAGTCACTATCTAACTTTAGAGCAACTATCAGAGTAATGTTTTTGTTGTGGTTTGTATTTTAACAAATCCTGCCTGCAGGTACTGTTATACATTTGCTGGCATTGAGTTTTAGACTGTGGCTCTACCACCAATAGCTTGTCTGAGTCAAGCTTTCTTTGAGGATTTTAGTGGCTTAGATGAATTCTATGACTGCATCAAGTTTGCAAACATTTAAAATCTTGGTCAACCACAGGCCTTTGAAGTTGGCCTTAACTTCCAAATGTAGATCCCAAAAAGGAGTGAACCCAGCACATAGTCCTGCGGGACTGTGCTAGTGACTAGCTTCTTTGTGGCAGTAGACTTACCTAGCCTAACTTCTTGGGTCCTATCTGAGAGCCACCTGGCTACACATTGGGGTGACATAGGGGATTTATAACTAGTCCAATAAACTTATCTTTAATGCCTAAGTCGAGTATTGTATCAGATACCTTGGCCAGGTCAAGGCAGGCAGTACAGACTACTTTGCTTTCATCCATTGCTTTGTTGATCTTCTTGATAAAGTCCACCAAGTTGAGCGGGCATAATCAGCCCTTGTTGAAACCAAACTGGGTTTGGTCCAATGTTTGTAGATTCAGTAGACTTCCTGCATCTCTGTTAATCATTTTCATGGCTTTGCATATTAGACTAGTCAGACTTATGGGTCTGTAGTTAGTGGAGCCCATAGATGGAAGAGGGATAACAGTTGTAGTTCAAAATCTGCATGGCACCAAGCCTGTGTGGAGTCTACTGTCAAATAAAGACTCTAGTGTTCCTGACAGGTTGTGCTTTATGTTATATAGGAGGCATCATGGAATATTATAGGTACTTAGAAGTGATATTTTTGGCCTTGGAGAGTGCGTCAAGGACCTGCTCCTTAGTGATAGCTGGGGTGGAGGGGTTATGTTTGATGGTATTTCCTGATGGGTGGCTTGGCGTAGGGGTAATATTGGATATGAATTTGTCAGCCAGTAGATTTGTTATATCTTCTGGTTCAGTGTAGGTGGCTCCATTTACAATTAGTTTTGCACATTCTTGTGGATTGCCTTTGAGGTTGTGGATATAAGTAATGTAAGCTTTATGGTTATTCTTGGCCTGGGAGGCTATTTTCACCTCAAATTTGGCTTTAGTGGACTTGATTTATTCTGAGTTTCTTGTTCATATTGCTGAGAGATTTTTTTTATCGTGTTGACCATTGCACTCCCTAATTTTATTCATGACTGACTTTCTTTTGTTATACAACCTGTTGATATTGGAATTCCAACAGGGTGGTTTATTTTTAAGTGTTAGTTTTGTGCTTATATTAGGAGGGCACATCTGTCACTCTGCATCTATTAACATGGTTGTACATGGTTTCTGTGAACAATTCCACATAGGTAGCAGTATTCTCAGGGTTTGGGGAGGCTTAACATTTTAACTGGATCTCACTTAATAGTAGGAAGTTTGCATTAGAATAGTTCCTGAATTTTCCAGGACTAAAAGGGTTCTGGATTTTATTTTTACTTCAAAAGAGATAGCTTTATAGTCTGACCTTGCCAGGGAGGACATTACACTAAGGAGGGTGCAGGGTTCTTTCATATTAGTGAGGATCATATTGAGTATGTTTGTGCCCATAGTGGGCATATAGACTATCTGGTCCAGGGTATTTGTGTTGAGAAAGTCCAGAAATCTCTGGGCCTGCAGGTTTGGTGCTGTGCATAATTCCTAATTTATACTGAGGTAGAATATGACATTGGGTTGAATGGCGAGTGACTCCAGTAAGTTTAAGTATGTGTCACGGGCTTCCTGGGTCATGGAGGAGGACCTATAGCTTACAAAGATATGGCATGGGCCTTTGCCTGTGGTAATTTGGATATGGAGAATTTTAAGCTCATCATCCTGAATGAAAAGCCTTGAGGTATGATTATTTTTTATGTAAATTGAGACACCTCCACCCTTAGTTCCCGCCTGTTCAGTGGCTGGTCTAAACGTGTGGAAGGCATTATAGCCATGCGCAGTCAGGGTGCTCTCCAAGGCTTTAAACCATGTGTCAGTAACTACACAGACATCTGCATTCTCTAAGGTGAGGAGAGCTTGGAGGGATTTGTTGTTTCTTGTTTGGCATTGAGGTTCATAGGTCCATAGGTTCATAGGAGGTTGCCAGGCTATTGTCCCTTGGGTCTTCATAAGCCTAGCCATGTTATACCCTTGCTCCCATATTGACCAAGTTGAATGGTCTATATTTTCAGTGTGAGTCTATGATCAGCACTGACTGCTCTTATCCAACAGGGATAACACACCTTTAGATTTTTTAGCGTAGGTTTTGCTACATTGGAAGGTTTGTCAGTTTGGAATTGCATAAAAAAAGGCATTGTTAGGGAAGAAAATATTTTAGCCAATATTTGAAATCCTAGAGGTGCAAGTGCAAACAATCCCTGACAAAACTGTGTGGTCTGCTGACACTATCCTCCTGTACTGACAAATATTGTGTCTCCTTGGAGTGACACCAAAATCTAAGGCAATTAAAGTCAATCAATTTTTATTCATATTGTGGCATCATCCTTGGAGAAGGAAGAATGCTGATTAATGCTAAGCTCATATTGGCCTTTGACACACTCTCTGAGTGCTCTGTCATGTCTCTCTTCATGTAGTCCAAGGATTTATGTCTAAGGTTATTAACATCCACATGGACTGTGATAGAGATGAGGGTTGGAGGCTAGTATAATGGTTAATGTGTTTACTTTGTAGTCACAAGATACAGGGATTGATTCCCACCTGTGAAAGGAAAATCAGCTAGGCTTAAAATTGCCCATAAGGTTAGCTAGCCTGTTATTCACCTATGACCCTATGAAATGGTGCTTGCAATCCAATGACCTGTGTGCATGTGTGGTTTTGAGGATCCTGGCCCCTGTTAGGCAGCTGACCTTGACTTTCCCCTTACTTAGCCAGGTGAGTGGGACATCTGTATGTCTCACAGTGGAGTTTCCTACAACAAAAATATTGCATTGTGTGGACGTAAGTCTTATGGACACAGAAGTTCAGTTACCATTAGATGTGGCACTATGTGTTTTGTTGGGTGTTATTTTTGTTGAGTGCTTTAGAGGTTGCTGCGGGTACGTTTTTGATTGGCTTGTCTAGGAAGTCTTTGTGGTTTTGGAAGATTACATTTAAGAACCTCAGCATATGTGGGTCTATATGTCTGGTCCATACTATTTGAGTTGGGGGTAGTGTCTCTGTTACTGATGACCTGTTTGATTTTGCAAGTGGTTGTATGTGAGTCTCTTGCTTCCATTGACTGTGTAAGCATAGTTCTGAAATACTGTATCTGTTTGTTGGAGAATTAAGTGGATGACAGTGTACATAAGGGAATTGGTGCATTACTTCAGGATGCCTACAAAGATAACAAAGAAGTGTATGTCCATGGCTATGGATCCCTAATACAATTTTACAAGGAGGTGGTACTGGAGACGTTTACAGCTGGCTGGCTTAGTTGCTGAGAGACTGTAGGTTCCTATCTAGGCTACCTAAGATCAAGATCAGGAGGTGGGTGCTTCTCAGTCCAAAAACTAGCTGCTCTATCCACAACTGAATAAATTTAAGGGGTAGTTCTGTATGGAAAATATAAATTCTAGGTGGCTGAGTCTACACAGGGCGCTGCTAACTGCCTCTGTGCAATGAGCAGTGTTGACAAATGTTGTGACTAAATACAAGCACTTTGGCCTATAGAAAGAATAGCGCACTACTGCATTCTTTAGTTAGTTTTGTGTACAGAAAACACTTGGTTCCAGTCTGCCCCTATTAGATAATTAACTAAAAGCCTTTAAACTTGGATCAAACAAAATAGCCACAAAATAAGTGCAGAACAGCAATTATAATTGTTAACAATACAGAGAGTGCTCAAAACAGTAAGTAAATACTTAACATTGCTGAAATGAACCAGGTAAATTACCAAAAACAATAAATGTCACTGGCATGGTTGCCAATTATTGCTGATCTCTAGTATAATGAGCTAAGCATTACACAAGTGACAACTAAATAGAAGAAGCAAAATTCAGAATTAGCAGAATGGCACACTCTTGGGCTCTTCAGTTAGTGCCAGGTACAGAAAACACTCAGATCCCTTCTACCCCAACTGAAGAGTGAATCAAAAAGCCTTCCCACTTGGATCCAAAAATAGCCATAAAATAAGTGCAGATGAGCGGTTATACAGATGACAATGCAGAGAGTGCTCAAAACAGTAAACAAATATTTACCTTTGCTAAAATGAACCAGATAAATTACTAGAAACAATGTAGATCACTGGCATAGTCACCAACTGTTGCTGAGCTCTGGTATAATCATCCAAGCATTGCACAAACGTAACAACTAAATACAAGCAAAGAAATTAAAAAATAATGGAAGCAGCTCTATGGCCAATAACATAATAGCACACTCTTAGGTTCTTCAGTTAGTTTCAAGTGCAGGAAACACTTGGTTCCCCTCTACTCCCACTAGAAAATTAAACAAAAGCCTTCCAACTTGGAGCAAAGAAATAGCCACAAAAATAAGTCCAGCTCAGCAGTTATTATAGATCACAGTACAGATTATGGTCAGGACAGTAAATAAATACTTAACTTTGCTGAAATGAACCAGGTAAATTACTATAATAATGCAGGTTGCTGGCGTGGTTGTCAACTGTTGCTGCAGTCTGGTATAATGAGACAACAGATGCAGAAAAATTCAAAAAACAGTGTAAGCAGACCTCTACCCAATAGAAGAACATAACACTCTTGGGTTCTTCAGTTAGTCTCAAGTACAGAAAATTGTGGGTTCCCTCTACTCCCACAAGAGAATTAACCAAAAGCCCGTGAACTTGGATCAAACAAAGTACCTACAGAATAATATAATTGCAGATCAGTAGTTATAGTAGATCCCAATGCAGAGAATACTCAAAATAATAAATAAATACATTTGCTGAAATGAAGCAGTTAAGTTATCAAAAACAATGCAGGTCACTGATGTGGCCGCCAACTGTTGCTGACATCTAAATGCAAGCAGACAAATTTAAAAAAAAAGAAATGGAGCAGCTCTCTGGCCAGTAGCAAAAGGGCACAATATTGTGTTTGTCAGTTAGTCTCAACTACAGAGCACAACTCAGTTCTTCTCCACTCTCACTGGATAATTAACCTAAAGCCTTCCAACTTGAATAAAACAAAATAGCCACTTCAACAGTTATAATAGATCACAATGCAGAGAGTACTCAAAATAGTAAATAAATACTGAAATGAACCAGGTAAATTACTAAAAACAAAGCAGGTCACTGGTGTGGTTGGCAGCTATAGCTGAGTTTTGGTATAATGAGCCAAGTGTTGCACAAATGTGAAAACTAAATAAACATGAACTGCCTTCTCTGTGTATGTCTCAGTCTGACAACTGACATGTACAGGCTAAATTTTGACTGCATTACAGTGAATGTCACATTAGCAGCAAAATAAACATATTTCAAAAAATATGCCATGGCATACAATGAACAGTGACACTTTAGGCCAGAATGGAAAGCCTTGCTAAAGAATAGTCCTAAAAGGTACATCTGAATAAATATATCCTTAAAGTGAGGTGAAAGAGGGAAAAGAGAGCTGCAGTAAATATGCAATGCTAACACTAGAGCAGGTGATTATGAGAAATGTGTCGGAGAGCAAAAAGGGACAAAGATAGGAAAATGGCAGTAGAACAAGGGTCTGGAAGGCCCTGCTTTGAAATGTCAGACATTTGCTCACAAAATAGAGTAATTGTATTGATCTCTAGAGGTTGGGCTAGTCGATGATGTGAGAATAACTGACACCTGGGAAAATGAGCACAGGGAATGGCTTCAGTGGCATCATGTCATCTTGGAACTTTGAACAATCTGGAAAGAATGAAGTTCAAGATAATACAGAAGAGGCTCGTACTGAGGTGTTAGCAAACTTTGATAAAGGAGATGACAAAAATGAGTAAAGCAGCAAGCAGGACAGAGGGGGGAAGAGGGGGAAGCTAATGAACCAAACACCATCTACTGGCAACTGGATGTTTCAAACAGGGGTTGTGCTATACTGGAGAAAGCTCCAAAGGCATAGATGGATAGAAAAAGGGTCATGTTGGAGGGAAACTGAAATCTCTCAAATGTGGATTAAAGTACATTGGCATTTGTGGTTGAAAATGAAAATTAATGAGAAGAGGAATTAGAGCAGGAGGGGGGTTCTACAGCTATTAAAGATAATGTGAAGAACAGGAAAATTCTAGATGTGGTGCTGTACAAGGCAGTGAAAGTGAAGGTGAAGGAGACAGCTGTAAGGATGGTGGTAGTAAGCAGTAACTGCACCACAGGATGGGACATGCTAGGATGCAAGGAGAAAGCAATGCACACTAAGACTTGGGTATGGGATTGCAGAAAGATATACAAAAAAGTGAGTGAAACTGTATAGAAAACAATGGAATAGTATGCTAAGACTAAATGGGCAGAAGGCTATGGATGAGGATCAGAAAGAGCATAGGGAAAGAAATTAAATAATGGTTCAGGATGTAGAATGAGGCAGAAAAGGCAAAGACATTACTGATGAGGCTAGAGAAGGAGAAAGTGCTGGAGATGTTAAGGGAAACAGAGAGGACATATAAGAATTACCACTTATCGCATGTTTATAATACTGGACAGTCTGCATTTATTGTTTATAAGCTTTCTAATTCCTGCCCTTGACATCTTGTCACCACACTTGTTAACTCCCTCCACAATAAATTGTTTACTAAAATAGAACAAATACAGTTAAAGTATCCTTGTTCCAGCAATAGAATAAAAACAAACAAGCAAATATGAAAGAACACTAATAAAATGTATGAAACCAGGATGTTTATTAAATTCATTGTTTAGCACTTTCATTTTACTTTATATAGGAACTTCTTCAGAACTCATAAAATACTTTTCATAAACTTGTTAAATACACTTGTTTGAGAATCAGTTGACTATGTAACAAATGACTGAAAATCACATCACATGAAAATAACTTAAAATTTCATTAACTTAAAATGAGGCCATTGACATTCTCTCCCCACTATCAAAACTCCTCAAAAGATGTATCCACTCACAACTACTCCAATACCTTACCACCACCAACCTACTATAAAAAATCCAACATGGTTTCAGGCCATATCACAGTACCACAACAGCACTTTTTAGCTTCGCCAATACCGTCAACCAACTCAAAAGTGATGGCAATTTAGTCTCTGCAGTCTTCCTAGACTGTATAATCTGAAATGGAAGTTTTAAATGAATTCCAAATCTCTATTATAAATGCAAAAAAATAAAGACGAAACTAGAAATCACACTGATTTTGAACACTGTTTATGTTTATCGGGGACAACCAAGTAATAGGATATTGGCATGCCTAGTGGGGGAACTGATTCATTACCCTGCATAAGGCCCACTTGTCCATGATCTAGCTCTATTTTCTCTGGCAGTGTATGCTGTAACAATACAGCATTATTAGTCATTGAAGCGGGTTAGGCCTATACTGTGTGATGTCAAAGGGAATAGCTATTCTTGAAGACAGAGAAGACATAAAGTGGTTAAAATGAGTTGTAGGTGTCTTGTAAGCATGTAACCCCCCACAAAATATGCTATATGTAGTAACATTTCTGATTTTTGTATGACTTGTGGGTTGTTGAACAAAACCTGCTGCAGCATTTATATTGTTTGTAATTGTTTTGCTTTATTCATTGCACAAATTAATGAATTCTATAAAAGGGCTGAACTGTGTCATATAGTCTAAACATGTTGCACTTTAGAAATATATTTTTGCAGTACTTTCTTTGCAGAATCCAGCAACTATAAAGGGGTTGACATTTGTCAGGACTTATAGGTCCCATTATTTGGAGTGATGATCAGAACTGACTAATCTTCAGCATCCCTTATGTAGTCATCATTGCATATTGCTTTAGTACAGTCTTCTATACATGAATGGATTTTAAGGATTTCTGCATTTAAAGTTCCAACTTGTTAATGAGTTGATTCCTTTGGCAAGGGTGAAGGGTTTGAATCTTTCCACCTTATTTATCTACTCTTTGACAAGTCACTTAAACAAACAGTTATAAGTGATATTGATCAGAATACCAAAATGGTTTATTATTTGATTCATTTAAAAATAAAGATGATATTAAGTGTACACACTTGAAGTCTAGGAAGCAGGGAAAAAAATGAAAAATAATAATCACCTAGCTTACCCAAGTCCACATAACAAACTTGGTTTTAGGGACATTGTACTGGGAGTAATAACAGTTACACAGACATTTAGTTATTAATGATGATCATGAGGAAGTAGATGATATCCAGGGAAATGGAGAATTTAATTTTAATGAACCTTTGGAGTTTCCTCCTTTGTGCAGATCAAACAGGTAGCAAAACAGGCCATGGCACATTCCTAAAACTCAGGCAGGCACAACTATCAATATTACCTACAGCAAAACACGTGAGAAAGGGGAAGAGGATGAAGGAGAAGGATAGAGGAAAGCATAATGAGGAATATGAATCAACATTTCCCGTTACATTCCTCCCTCATTTCAGTAAGTGAGGAAAGAATTTTAGTCCAGCATCAGGGCTACAGTATCTGAAACTATAGTAGCTTAAATAATTCTTACAACAATTTTTCTTTGCTTGAAAAAGGATTTTCTTTTATCTCTTTTATCCCTAACAGGAGGAGCAATTAGGCTGACACATTGTTAGAGCTTAGACTGTTTACAAGGAGGCTGAACTTAGCTGTGGGTAAATCAAGATAAGGCTTGTGATGAAATTTGTCTCAATTCCACAAAGTTTAAGGAACAAAGTCTTTACAACCCCCTATTAAATCCCTTAATTTCAACTTTCAAAAATGTATTTGTGAAATATAGCAATAGGTTGATTCACAACCTGAGCAGAGATGAAGTTATTGCTAGATACACTGAAAAATAATGTGGAAATTAGACCCCTGGATTTACGAAGCCCTTTATAGCGTGCATGATTAGTGTAAGAGCTATTTTCGGCAATATGGCCGACGTGCGTTACAGGAACGAGCTCCCGGGAAGTGCACGTGAGCTCTTAGGCTAATCCTGCACAGACCGAGCTCCTGTATGCAAATTGCCCTCATTTGCAGGTAAAAAACAAGCAAATGAGGGCAATATGCGATCCAGGAAGCTGGCAGCCGTCCATGCAGGACGAGTGCACTGTGCAGAAATGTACTCGGTTAGTAACCGATTATAGTTCAGCAATCTACAAAACGGAGCTATGACAGCTCCAAATAAAGGCTGCATATCACTGAGGAAACATGCCAATGGCCAAGTAGAAGGCCATTGGCATTGCAAAATGTCTAATAAATAAAAAAAACAAATTTTAATTTTTTTTTCGCCGATCTCACCTGGTTAAGTATAGGGCAGCGACACGCAAATGGAATTGGGGGAAATCAATAAAATAAACCTAAAATACACATTCTAACTAAAATCGGTATTCTGCCATGCAAGTTAATGGCAGTCAGAAGACAACCTGGCCAGTGTGTAATGGTTGCTAAGGGGGGACGAGCAGTGTGGGACATGTAACTATGCATTAGCAGGCAATCCTATGCAAATGACGGAAGGGTTAGTGAATCCCAGATTTTTCCTGGGTGTGATGCAGGTCCCAAGAGTGTAAGAGTATAAATAGCTGGGTGCAAGACTAGGATATAGGTGACACACTGGGGGTGTGTGTCAGGCATGCTCTAAGTGGATTGGAGACCTGTGGCTCGGGATTGCTCCTAGCATAGCACAGCTAAGCTAGGGGTGTGTCTAAACCTGCCTAGCACTCTTTACAAAGTGTAAGCGGTTGTACAGGAAGAAAAAGGAAGTTAAACCAGGAAAAAGCAGCTCTGTGCACATTTGAGCACTCTGTTCAAATGGCGTGCACACAGGCCTAAACAGGGAGGCAATGGGAAGGGAAAACAGCAGTAGGAAGGTAATCAAGGAGTCCTAGTTGAGCTGTCAGGTGAAATGTATCAGAATCAGCTAATCACACAGGAAGTGGACCAGCCCAGCCCAGAAATCCACTATAAACCAAGCAAACACCTACCCCCCCCTGGTTTTTCCACACTCTACACCACCGGTGTATACAAGCGGGGAAATTTTAAAACTAAACCTACAAAATGAGAAGGGCTGCAGCAGGTAACATAGAACAAAATGTGCAAGAGGTTGAGGGTGGTGAGGATGTCAATGCTGCTGAACAACCCACAATGAGGAGACAGAGAAGAGTGTACAGACCCAGGGTTAACTACCACGGGCTACATGAGCTGGAGATAGTGGAGCACTATATTGTGGACAGAGACCTCCTACAGCAAATCGTTGAGCTGTGCAGGCCACACCTGACACACCACACTGGCCAAGGGGAACCCATCCCAGTAGATACCAAGGTATATGTAGGCCTAGGTATACTAGTCACAGGTACCTCCCAAACTACAACTGGGAATAACATGGGCATCTCACAGGCATCAGCATCCAGAGTATTCCACCAATTTCTAGATGCCATGTCAGCACATGCCAGTGAGAACGTATATTTCCTCAACACACGTGAGGTGTTGACCCACAATATGCATCTCTTCCACCAAATAACTAACTATCCTGGGGTAGTGGGTGCTATAGACTGCGCGCACTTACACATCAAAGCACCACCTGGTGAGCAGGGTAGGGCCTACATCAACCACAGGGGCATCCCCTCCATCAGCTGCCAGGTCGTATGTGATGCCCAGGGCATTATACTGAATGTGTGTGCTGGCTGCCCTGAAAGCTATGACGATTCACACATATAGCAATTGACACAGCTGTATCAAAGATTTGTTGATGTTGACATCCCCTATGCTCACCTAATGGGGGATACTGGGTACCCACTGGAGCCGTGGCTGATGACACCCATCAGAAATGCACACACACCTGAACAACAATGCCATAATGATGCACACACACAGGCCAGACATATAATAGAGTGTGTGTTTGGGATGCTCAGGTCATGGTTCTGGTGTCTGGACACATCCGGTGGAGCCCTGCAGTATTCACCAGCTACATGTACTCAGATAGTAATGGTATGTGCTATGCTACCCAATATGATCCTGCAGAAACAACTGCAGCACGAACAGCATGGGGCAGGCCACACAGCCCCCCACCAATGCCAAGACCTGTGCAGGTACAGAGTGACTCGGAGGAGGAACAATCTGAGCCTGCTCAAGTAGGCAGAAGGGAGCGTGCCCAGTATGACCTGGCCTTGGCAAAGGGGCAACACACTACGGCCCCAGGGAATGACACCTCTCTCTGACTCACACAGACAGTACAAAGGATGCCAAACATGACACTACCTGTGCCTAACCATGTATAGGGAGTGTACTATGTGCATCCGACATAGGCAGCCCTCCAACACCATTCGCAAGTCCGGCACACCCTCAAGGTAAGTCAATTAACCTACCCATTGTCAAATGGAATAGAATGTGTTTTATCTGTGGCTATGGTATGGATGTGAACATGCAAGGGAATTGGGTGGCCAGATGTCAAGGCAGCAGAGAATAGATACCCATAGTGTCTGCATGAGATCTGTAACACATACTGGAGTCACCATAGTAGCCAGTACTACACAGGGTGACAAAACCCACTGCAGGAAATGACCTGAGTGACAGGGGTGCCCATAAGAGCCAAACATACCAGTCAGGAAGGATCACATACCCAGCAACAGTCTCGGCCAGGAGAACAGGTGAAGACAAACACAAACAAATGCTGTACCATGGCCTCCGAATGTGCCCTATGGTTAACCCCACCCTCAGGCCTACACAGACAGACCGCAACAGGCCTGGCAGTCAGATGTAAGTTGTGAAGGCTAGGAAGTCAGACACTAATATGTAGGTAAACAAAGCTAGGATCTGTACTACACTGATAAGCCCTAACCAGCAGGATAGGTAAGACTACAGACTGAAATGGAGTATCTGACTTACCAGTACAGTCCTAGCAAATGTGTAAAAGTGTCAGGTGTGCCCCCCCATCCAACGTACACATAGAGTAAAATTCAGGTGTGCCCCCCCAGTCCTGTGTAGAACAATAGAAACAGTCAGGTGTCCCCCTCGATATGCAGAAATGTAGCAACAGTCAATGCAAATGACCGATGGATGCCCTGCAGATACAGCATGCTACCCTTTAGTGTACAACAAAAGGTCAGCAATGCAGTAAAAACAACCTGGACGTAATCCACACATGCAACACAGATGGTCATACTGGGCATGTTCACACACTTAAAGGAATGACGGCAATGTCAGTCAACAACATACTGAGAGGTCATACTGGGCATGCTCACACACTTAAACACATGAAGGCCATGTCTGCGAACACCAGTGGGCCAGACATATCTGGTAGTTGCAGTTCTCAGTGTGAACACATGTCAGTATGCACCACTCCTGCCTTGCACACACAGTGGATAGGAATGCAAGCAAATATGTAAGGACAACACACTATAAGTCACAGGCACATGGGCATAGATGTGAGGAAGAGGGTGACTGTGACAAGGAGCTATGTGGGCCTGACCCAACTGGCACACAGCCTAAGAGCCCCAATACATGCGGTTCGGATGTAACCCATTGCAGATACTAGCCACCAGTACCTGTCAGCATGACAGACTATGAGGTGTACGTGCCAGCTGTGCAAAAGACTGTACAAGGAAGCAGCCATCTAGTAGCTGCATACACGCACCTGTGACATATGACCCCATGTGTGCCCGCATGTGGCATGTCAACCCCCACATGAATGGATATGGCTGATGAACACACTGCCCTCTCCATAGCAGTAGTTTGACAAGCCTGCTGAGGTCATCCAATGTGAATTACACCTTTGAGAGAGCTAAAGCTCAGTAAAGTGCATGGCGCATCCCATAACTGTGTCCTGCTGTAGTGACAAAGTAGTTAGGTAGTAGTACTAACCCCAGACCTGTCAGTTGTGTGAGTGTGTGTTTGTGTGTGTGCCTGTCCGCCTCTGACTGTGTAGAGTGAAATGCTTGTTAGGCTACTCACACTCTGTGCAATACATATATTAAACTTTGGTATGGCTGCTGATGTCACTCACTGAGACGTACACCTCTGAGAACATAATAGCCCCATAATCACTGTGGCGTGCCCTGTAACTGCATATTGCTGTAGTGTGATAAACAAGTTAGGTAGGTGTTTAAACCCCAGCCTTAGACACTGTGTGTGTGTGTGTGTGTGTGTGTGTGTGTGTGTGTGTGTGTGTGTGTGTGTCTGACTGGGTAGAGAGCAATGCTTTTTAGGCTACCCACACTCCATACAATACAATTACACTACTTTCCCAAGGCTGCTAATGTCACTCATCTAGAAGTACACCTCTGGGAACATAATAGCCTCATAATCACTGTGGCACATCCTTCAACTGTGTATTGCTGTAGTGTGAGAAACTAGTTAGGTAGGTATTTGAACCCCAGCCGTAGCAACTTTATGTGTGTGAGTCTGTGTGTGTTTGTCTGACTGGGTAGAGATCAATGCTTTTTAGGCTACCCACACTCCATACAATACAATTACACTACTTTGCTAAGGCTTCTGATGTCACTCATCTAGAAGTACACCTCTGGGAACATGATAGCCCAGTAATCGCTGTGGTGCATCCTGTAACTGTGTATTGCTGTAGTGTGACAAACTAGTTAGGTAGGTGTTCGAACCCCAGCCGAGGCAACTGTGTGTGTGTCTGACTAGTTAGAGAGCAATGCTTTTTAGGCTACCCACATTCCATACAATACAGTTACACTACTTTGCCAAGGCTGCTGATGTCACTCATCTAGAAGTACACCTCTGGGAACATGATAGCCCAGTAATCACCATGGCGCATCCTGTAACTGCATATTGCTGTAGTGTGATAAACTAGTTAGGTAGGTGTTTGAACCCCAGCTGTGGCAAGTGTGTGTGTGTGTGTGTGTGTGTGTGTGTGTGTGTGTGTGTTGGACTGGATAAAGAACAATGTTTTTTAGGCTACCCACACTCCATACAACACAATTACACTACTTTGCCAAGGCTGCTGATGTCATGCATCTAGAAGTACACCTCTGGGAACATGATAGCCCAGTAATCACTGTGGTGCATCCCATAACTGCGTATTGCTGTAGTGTGATAAACTAGTTAGTTAGATGTTCGAACCCCAGCTATGGTCTCTGTGTGTGTGTGTCTAACTGGGTAGAGAGCAATGCCTTTTAGGCTACCCTCACTCCCTACAATACAATTACACTACTTTGCCAAGGCTGCTGATGTCACTCACCTAGAAGTACACCTCTGGGAAATTGATAGCCCAGTAATCACTGTAGTGTGTCCTGTAACTGCATACTGCTGTAGTGTAGTAAACTAGTTAGGTAGGTGTTTGAGCCCCAGCTCTGGCAACTGTGTGAGTCTGTGTGTGTGTCTGATTGGGTAGAGAGCAATGCTTTTTAGGCTACTCACACTCCATACAATACAAATACTCTACTTTGCCAAGGCTGCTGATATCACTCACCTAGATGTACACCTCTGGGAACGTGATAGCCCAGTAATCGCCGTAGCACATTCTGTAGCTGCATACTGCTGTAGTGTGATTTCGAATCGTGGTAGTGTTCCATCTCCATCAATGCCAGTTCCGGATGTGATGTGTGTGTCTCAGTGTCTGTGGACAGAGCAAAGCATTATAGGCTACTCACCCGCATTACATTACAAATGCCCTACTTTGGTAGTCCTGCTGATGTCATTAATTGGGAAATACACCTTTGGGGAAGATGTACTTCAGTAATGTCCATGGCGTGTGATATAACTGCGTAGTGCTGTAGTGTAGTAAACTAGTTAGGTAGGGGTTCCACTCCCAGACATGACAGGTGTGTGTGTGTGTGTGTGTGTGTGTGTGTGTGTGTTTGTAACCCGTATCCTGTTTAGAGGTGGTTGTGAGTCTGTGACACCTGTGGGCAATGTGGTGGGGTTTTGCTAATTTAATTTATGGTGGCCCTACAATATATCACAATGTCAACCATACAGGGATAATAGATGTAAATGGCTGAGAGGCTGGGGTGCAAAGCCATACCCATACATGTGACATCAAGGCCTACCAATCACAGTTAGCAACCCACTGTGCCTTCACATGTGACACACAATGGACATACCATGTCTGACAACATGGCCTCTATGGACAGATGACACTGACATCAGGAAATGCTGTAAGCATGCTATCAATGTAGGTGCAGGGTAAATCTGCTAACCAGTACCACTCTCTGTCACACGTGGGCAAGACTGACACATCTGATGATAAGCTGTGTTCACAGCATGGGCCAGACAACCCAGGTACAGTTCCACATGTCACTGTGCATGCATGTGGGAGGTGTGCACATCCTAGACACCATCTAAGTCATGGACTAGGGAACACAGACATGGCAAGTGATGCACAGCATTGGCCACATACAATAGTCACCCAGGTGACTGGAAGACGGATGCAATACCCACCTATGCAGGCAAATGCAAATGCTACATGCCTGTGCCACAATGCAGACCATTGTCATGTTGGCTGATGCCAAGGTATACCCATCGCCTACCCTTGTATAGCCTGCTGGTACTGTTGGCCACCACACACCCATGAAGTCATGCACCCATGCATGTCCAAACTGGACCCTGTGTGTTTATGTGTGTGTTGTATGGTGCATATGTCCACATCCACATGCACTACTCCCCCAGGGCACTGTGAAGCATGCCACCTTATGTCTGACACCCCGTCATACCCACTGCCCATACGACCTCCATATCACCCGTGTGGTGCATGTGTTCCCTGCACATTGATGTGTTGTGGCATTCCCACTAGTGACGGGTTGCACTCCTGGCCCTGTCAAGTGTGTTAATGTGTGTGTATCCCTGTGTGAGGGTGCCTGTGCTGATGCTGGCACCTGTTCATGTGGGCAGGCACATGTACGTCACCTATTGTATATCTACCGTATCCCTGTTGCAGATGTTACTCACCATCACATATATGTTCTGAGTGCTCCCCACCAGATAACCCATGTGGCACATCCAATAACAGCATCGAACTGTGATAGCACTACATAGCTGTCGGGTGTTTGATACCCTGTGCTGGTAGGTGTGTGACAAAGACATGCATAGGTTTTACCCTCCCACCCCTCCCTGACATGTATTCACCTCTGTCTGCCTCCCTCACTACCTCTCTGGTGGATGTGGAGGGCCACACCTGCATTGCTTAGGCAGCAGCATGTGTATTTAATGTGATGCTCATGATCAGCTGATGGCCTCTGCACAAATTGCAGCCCTTCCCTAGCCGATTGCATGTGGAACAGATGTGGTAACATTCCCATAGCCAATTGCATGGAAACGCACTCCAATACCTGGGAACATCTTGGTGGTGTTGGCCCTTGTCTGTCACTGTGAGCAGAAAATAGAATTGTCGTTTGGCAAACAGCATTCCAGATGGGTTGGGGATTCAACTCTAACAACATAACTGTGGGAAGTGGGCAACAAACATAACGGGGATGTGCCTGACCTGACTACGAACTGTAAGTGTTGCTATACTGCATATGGAGTAATGTTGGACTAACAGTGTTTGTCTGGCTATGCCTGTCGTACATGTCGCAATACCTGCCATGTCAGTTCCATGTATATCAGGAATCCCTATCTGCAGGATCATCTGCAGACTGGGCAGTGTTGGGCCTTTGGTGTCATGTGTTAGCCACGATGCATCTATCTGTGGAATGCAGAAGGTAGTGCGAGGATTGCAGTCTGTTGATGGTGAAGGCCGTGACAGTTACTGACTACATATCCCTCATTGGACATATGTTGCAACATACCCTGTTACAATGGTAGATTACTGAGGGTATCACAGCAACATGTCTATACTGGCCCTGTGTATGTGCTGTCAGCCACACCTCTGTCAACCTTTGTACATATGTCATGCATGAAGTGTTGCATATGTGCTGTACACCGTAAATAGTGTTATCATATCTGATAACACACCAGTGATATATCAGAGTGCTACACATGTCATGTACAATAGGGGTTACACTTAATGCCATACCCTGGAAATCCTTTGAATGTTTGTACAGTACTGAGGTCTGTGCAGTGATGGTGGATGTTGGCAGTGTGTGTATTGTTAATATGTACTATGGCCTGTGTACAGACTGTGGTAGATGTCATTGTTCTAGCTCCCCTTCTATCTGTTGTTACATGCTGCCCCACTGTATGGTATCATTGTACCTTACATGTGTGTAGGGCCAGACACACACATGTCCCATACCACGGACAGCCATCAGACCAGACTGTGTAGCAGCCCCATATATGTAGGGTCATTCTGTGATTGGCACATATGAGGATGGTGTAGGACAGATAGTCCATATACTGTACTATTATGCTAGCGTACCATATGTGGATGTGGCTGTGTTCACATTGGTTGTGGTTATGCACTGTCACACAGGTGTATCCTACCCTGTGCTGTGACATGGCTGTTGAGCCTGCTATATATGCAGGTACTGTGCCATGATAACCTTAGGATGTCTGTCAGTAGCCAATGGCACACATGTTATGAGCAGGTGTCACCTTTCACACACACCGTGTCTGTGTCAACAACCCCAATAGCAGTAGCAACTGTCTATTAATATACCAACTATACATACCAGACATCCCCTTGCACTACTACATTGGATCTATAGGGGGTGGGGTAGGGCTACACTCCATGGCCAGGACATATGGTGGGATGATATGGACATGTACATATCCAGATAGCCATATATATATCTGAGTACACATGTGTAGTACTTCCAGTTACCACTGTCATGGCAACCACCCACTATGAATCCCTACATCATGTGGGCGTATTCCCTGTATATTCCCTGTGTGATGGACATCCTTCCTGTGTGTGGGCATCTATGGTACAGACAGCATGTAGCAATACCTCTTACAGGAGAACCTGCACACTCAGGGCAGCCACATATACATAGGAGGATTGGGATATACAGACAGACTGTGAGTAGAGTGGTGTAATGCTTTTCATAGTACTGGTGTTACAGTGTGTGTGTGTGTGTGTGTGTGTGTGTGTGTGTGTGTGTGTGTGTGTGTGTACATACTGGTTTACATTGGACTGCAGTCTGTCTGCATAGCTCACTACTGTGGGCCTATCTTCTAGCTGGACAGAGGTGTGCCTCTCATGTGTTGTCTGTCCATCACACAGGTCCTGTGTTGGATATTACAGTGGCAGTGTGTGTGTTGTGTGCTAGCAGTATGTGGCTATATCCATTTGTGTACATGATGTTGTATTCCTGCATTAGGGTATGTTGCAACACATTCCGTAACACCAGCATGTTCCAGAGTGTGTAACTGCAATATTGTGGGTATAGCCCTGCATTCCTGGCTTTGTCATCCACATCTATGGCAGCCTTTGCCCTGCTGTGATACGGGTAGGGGTTGTTAGGTAATGGCCTACTATTAACTACTGCTAGTATTCCTACTATCATCCCAGTCATAGCGTGGACACCCACAACATTTGTTGGCCGGGGACCATACATGTGACAGATGCATTGACATTACCACAAGTAAAGAATGTCCCCCTAGGGCTTGTCTACAGGGTGTAATTGGAGGCTGCTAACCTACATCTGATATTGTTGACTGTTACATGTCATGCAGGCAAACCTGTTGTCAACTGTTGTATGAACTGAAGGGTTTAGCCTGGACACCATAGTATGTTATATATCCACACTGTCTGCATCTACTGTTTTGTGTGGGCCTTCCATCCATCACTGGTTATAAACATCAACATCCATGTGCTGTCAGTGATGGCATACAGTACTGTATGGTACACAAATAAAGGTTGTCTGTGTATACATACCTGTGTGTCGTATCATGTCCTTTGAATTGTGTATGGGTATATGTGCAATGTAAGTATCCCCTTTGTGGGGCTGGTTGCCACACCACACATGTCACAGGTACTGGTTACAGGGCTTGTGGCTACACATGTATGGCTACTAATACCCTTTGTCTGTGTATATGTACCCATATATCCCATATATATATATATATATATATATATATATATATATATATATATATATATTTACCTGCACATGACTGTCAATGTATGGATGTGTGTGCATATCCATACCATTGTAATATGTAGCCCTTCAACATAGTACATTCCCTGCAGTACAATGGCATATCTGCATGATATGTTACAGATATTGGCCTGACATGTACAGGTGACATGGATAACTGTTGGAGCATTGTAGCTGTGTTGTGGTGGGTCCTGCTGTCAAGTACTGCATGTGCTGGATATTAGATTGCACAGCATATCCGTTAGGGCTGGGGGGTTACATAGCAGTAATTACCAGGTGTCCCTCATTTGTGCCCCCATCCCCATTAACTGTGCTCATGGTCTGTTATGTAGTATGAAGTGGGTCAGGAGTCCATTCCCATGTGGAAATCATATACACATGTCTATATATATATATATATATATATATATATATATATATATATATTTATTTATATATGTATGTATATATATATATATATATATATATATATATATATATATATATATATATATATATATATATATATTATATATATTATATTATATATATATATATATATATATATATATATATATAGACAGATAGATAGATATATACACTAATCATATTAATCTAGCTATGTACAGTTGCTGTTATATGGTTATTTGTGAGTCATACATACACATATATGTACCTATAGCTGACTATCTCTCTACTTTACAGATGTATAGCTGTCCATAAGTCCATGCATGTTTGGCATATATGTGTGGTCTGTACCTCATTCTCTTGGCAATTGACATGGATGACCTTATGACTGAGGTCAGTCATTCGTGCCGACACGTACATGTTTCAGACAAATCATCCCAAGCAGTATATGTGTTCTACCACATATAACTGTATAGCCTGCAATGTTTGAAGTGTATTAGAGCAGGATATGACAGATATTCCCATATGTACCCACATTATGGCACACTATGTCCGGGATTCATGCATTAAGAGGTTGTGTGGTGTGTTATTACTACATTCCCTGTGCTGTTGACTGATTGTGCTGGATGATATGTATGTGGAATGAGTGGTTATGTACATCTGTCATGGTTTAATGGTAAATTACATAGTGTATGATGTGCAGCATCCCGGGTGTGGGCCTTCCAGAGGCTGTATATTGTGTTTCAGGGCAGAACACTGGCTGTCGGATACAGAGTGAGTTAGGGACATTTGAGCAGTCATACGCAAGTGTGCGCAGGTTTGCGCAGAGCTAAGCAATGCTAAGTTCAGGTTGCATTTCCTAACACTCAGCTAGCATCTACTTAGCTCACTCTATGTAGGCAATGCTTACCTCCGCGCGAATACATGTACACACACTTACAACTGCTTATCTATGCGTACTACTGCTGTTATGCGCATACACATGCTTACTAGTGCCTTAGTCATTATGACATTTCACATGTGCATTTAAGGCAGTACTCCTGTGCAGATATAAATGTTACTTAGTAGGTGATACAGCACAATGAAGTTAACATATGGATATAAAATGGGAAATAGGATGTGCTGCAGTGGGACTCAACCCGGGAATGTGTGCACGTTAGGCGGATGCACTGGCCACTACACTATTGCTGTTTAGCTTTGTTTGCATATGTCTACCATAATGACATACCCATGTTCCCTTCTCCTGGCCCCTGAGCTCCACATACACAGCATTCATCCTTTCCCCGGTTGCTAGCCCTACCATACCACACCTCCACACATTTCCCCCTCTGCATGTCTTGGTACACCTCCAGTATATTTTCCCCACCCAAGCGTCTGCAGGCTCTTCATCTGTTTAGATCACGTATGTACCAGCCTTCCCTAGATCCTCCTCTGATACTGGTGGTGACATTGATGTGACCCACAACTGTTGGTTCATCCCACCAGGGAAGGACCTGTTGTTGTGTCAAGAGCGGACCTAGCTGATATACAGTGTTTTTCACACTGGTAGCATCCTGCCAGGGTATTGTGTAGCAGAGGTTTGCTCACACACCTGAACAGCCGCATCTCTGGTTCCACGGAACCAACACCCCAGGTGTGACATACTGTGCATGTTGCACGCTCACAAGCCCCCACGGTGTGCACCGTATATCATTATTCCCTTCGGTATTATGCAGGTCTACTGTTCTCACAGTATGATTGGACAGTCACTGTTCTATGCTGCACACAGACTGCTCATAATACTGTAGTTGAGCAATGGCCACGGGTTCTGGTATTAATCTACACACTTATGTACATTTCCTATACTGTTAGATGCCTGTGCTGGATGATGTGTTTGTGATCACAGCAACTGAATGTGTATCCGCCATGGCTTAGTGGAACTCATGTCTACTATAGTGTGCAGGGTCGGGGGTTTGCAACCTGGCAGTGCAGATTATTTTGTTAATGGCCACAACACCAGCTGTTGGTTGCAGGGTGACTAAGGTACTGTAGAACATTTGTAGGTGGGTATGCACTTGTTTGCGTGAAGCACAGCATTACTGCCCTCTGGTTGTGGTGTCTTGCACTCAGCCTCTACAGTGCTTCACCAGTGTGGTACTCGCATACCGGCGGCCAAACAGGAGTACACCCACTTGCTTCCGCTTACACACGCGAAACATCATGCATTTTGTTCACATCTGTCAACCGGGACACACGGACTATATGCTTGTCCATTGTCAGCGGTGGCCTGGGGTGTAGAGCTCTGCATTGATCCCAGCTATGTATCCCAATTAATACTAGGGTGTTCACATTCATAGAGGGTAACAGACATGACATAGCGACATCCCCCATTAATCATGCTTTGTTTACGTTAAACTGTTGGTATTATCCATGCTTAGGTCAGGTTTACATGTCAGGTATGACTGTTGACAAAGGTCAGTTTAGGGTGAGGTAGGATTCCTGTTTCACAGGTCTGGATAGGTTATATGCAGGTATTTGGGGTAGGTGTAGTCATTCCATATCTGTGTGGTACAGTAGAGGCAAACAGCTAAGGAGTAAGCAGGTAGGTAGTGGGGGTGACATTGCAACTGTGTTGTAGTCCGTAGGTATAACTGGATGGGGAGCAATAGGGACGGTATGATGGATGTTGGGATTTGTATGCGAGGCAGGACAAGAAGCGTTGGTATCACTAGTTGATGTCGTGGTATAGAGTGTGAGGTGGGGAGGGTTTGCAAGGTGGTGAGCCTGTGCTGCCCCAGGTGTTCTTGTGGTGTTCCTTCTTGTGTTACTTACCTGTGTCCTTGGGACAGCTATGATATTACATGTGGGTTGGGGTTCCAGATACTGGCAATATAGTGGGGGAAGAGGGTGTCACCTACATGTACCTGTAGACATTAAGAGGAATGGGGTCTGATAGGTATGTGGTGTGCAAGGGACACAAAGGGGGGTGTTAGTAGGGGGATTATCCAGGGATGTGCAGGATGGCTGCAGGGAAGGTCCACAGCTGGCCATGTTGTCTATGACACCAGCTGTGCATATGCACTGCATTTGGTGTTTGCGTTGGACACTCACACCCCTGGGTGGGGGTGGGCACTTCAGTAATACCTTGCGATGCCTATTACATCAGCTTACATGCCTACAGTGGGGTGTTGCGACCATGTGTTCGTAGGTGTTGTGTAGTGGGTAATGCAGCAACACATATGGTTATACCATACTTTGCCATGTACACTGGACTGTGCTGTGGTGGAACCCATATTGGGAATGGCTGCCCGTTAGGCATATTCATGCCTGTTGACTGTACAGACTCCGTGGCCTGTCCAGCGTTTACTTCATAATATAGGTGTGTTCCTCTTACAGTCCACACCTGTCTGGCAAATACCTGGGAACTGACACCATTAAATACAGACAAGTAATTGGGTTTATGACTCCACATCTTTCAGACGTGTCATGCTAATGCATAACCTATTATTCTATCAGTTTTCTAAGGTTGTAAGTGGAATATGTGCTTTCTGTCTCTACTTGTCCCCCCAATGGTTTAGGTTCTGTCCAGTGGTTTAGCTCTTAGAGGTTGAGAGGTATGGGCATAAACTCTGCCCAGTTTGCAATATTACTGACATCCCTGGGGTGGTCTGAATACAACTGCACCAGCCAACACCTGCACGCCTAGGCCCATAATTGCATACCCATAGTTCCCCCACCTGGCCCTCCTCTACTGCACTCCTCCTTACTGTGGAGGCAGGTGAGGTCTAACCACACCACTACACACTGCCCACTCTCCAAGTGTCGGCACCCATGTTGCATGTTGTCTAGACCCATGGGTCATCAGGCTTGCGCAACCTACTGGTCCATGTATGTATACAGCCTGGTTGGATAAATCATTACAGGGACTGACTCTGATTATCATTAATGTTTGAGGTGTCCCACAAGGGACAATGATGTCTTTGTTTCAAGATTAGATGTGGCAGGTCTCTCCCACTGGTAGTATCCTGCCTGTGGTCTGGGAAGCAGTGGTGTGTTTCTTTGTAACGTGTGTTTATATATTTCACCTGTCTAGGTGGGGGGGTTGCTGCTACATGTTACACATTTGTTGATTGGACCCCTCACCCCCATTGGCACGACCTTTGAACATATGTAATTCGTAACTGCTGTATCATATCCTAGCTATATACATGTGTATATTTACATGCACACACACACACACACACACACACACACACACACACACACACATATATATATATATATATCTACATTACTATATACATATATATCTGTATATGTATGCATACATGTATATATTTATATATTGATGTCTATATATATATATATATATTATTAAACAACATATGGGTGCATGGGTGTCTGCATATGTATATATCTATATGTGGATATGTATATCTATTCTGCCTCTGTATGTATACATTTGTACTATGGAGAGGGAGAGGTATATCTCCATGTAGCTATGGGTAGATATACACACCCATACCTCTACATATATACATCTACATCTGGTTATTCCATTCTTTGCCATGTAGATTAGACTTTGCTGCAGTGGGACTCGTAGCGGGTGTGGCTGCTCATTAGGCGACACCTCTGCCCAATGAACACTTTTGCTCACATCCCTGGGGCTGTCCATATAGACCCACATCAGTCAACACCTGCACACCTAGACCCATAACTAGCTTCCCATAAATCCCCCACCCACACCTCCTCTACAGCACCCATCCTTACTCTGGGTGCAGGTCAGGTCTGAACACACCACTACACGCTGACCACTCTCCACTTCATGGGACACATGTCGTACGTTGTCTCAACCCATGGGTCATCAGGCTTTCCCACCCTTGTATTCTGGGTATGTACACACCCCAGCCAGAATGGTCGACACAATGGCTTCCTTTGATAATATGTCAATTTTTGGGGTGCCCTGCAAGGGACTCTCCTGTTTGTGTTCCAAGATTAGATTTCATGGGTGCTCTGTGTACCCCCCAGTTGTATCCTGCCTGTGGTCTGGGGAGCAGTTGACTATTTACATTGTTTGTAGGTTTGTGTGTATGTTTCCTCTGTCTGGCTGGGGGGGGGGGGGTAGGTCATGCTACATGTTACATGTTTCTTGCTTGGGCCTTTCACTTCCATTGGCATAGCCTGTGAACATATGTCATTCTTGTGTGCTGCTCCCCATCATAGCTGTATATCTGTGTATATTTGCACGCACACACACACACACACATATATATATATATATATATATATATATATATATATATATATATATATATATATATATATATATATATATAATATATATATATATATATATATATATATATATATATAATATATATATATATATATATATATATATATATATATATATATATATATATATATATATATATATATATATATATATATATATATATATATATATATATATATATATATATATAAATTGGGTGTATGGGATGGATGGCCTTAATCTTGCTTATCTATTGCTATGATGGCTTAGTGGTTAACTACTGTGACTATAGGGTCCTGGGTTTGAGCCTTTCTGAGGCATTTTATTTTGTTGCTGGGCAGAACTTGGGCCGTTAGATGCAGAGTGATTAAGGCACTTTACAGCAGTTGTAACCTCCGGTTACAGTTTCTTACACTCATTAGCTTCTTCTTTGCTTTCTCTGTGTGGGCAATGACTTGGATACACTTACTGCTGCTTATTTGTGCTTAGACCTATGTACATGTGCTTTATTCATTATGACACTAACACTTCACATGTGCATTTCATGCAGTACTCCAGTTTACATTTAATTGTTATTCTGTAGGTTATACAGCAAAACGATGTAAAATTATGTTCATATGCAGATTTCCAGTAGAAAATGATTTGTGCTGCAGTGGGACTCAAACTGAGAATGCTTGTTCGTTAGGCAGATGCTCCAACCACTCCACTATTGCTGTGCTGTTTCATTTGCATATATATTCCTTGTTATACTCTTCAGCCTTTTAACCATATTTTAAAACACATAAATAATAGGGGTTCTTCAATTTATTTGACTGTACTGTTGCTGTTGAACACATGGGGACTGTTGGTGGGGATATGCAGACACTTGTGAGCTGTCTCACATTCTTCCTTCATTAATATGCAAGTAAATCTGGGGGAGAGTTATAAAACCAGTCATGGATGGGGTGTTTGTTATTATGGATAATGTTAATTATAGTGGTGAGAGATGTTCAAATTGCTAAATGAGTGTGAAAGATATAAGAGAGTGTCTAAAAATGAAATTAACATTGTGTATAGATAAATAAATAGACTTATTCCTTATGGATTGTCTGTTACAGGGGAAACCTAACTAAGGATTTTTTTTTTATATTTAAAGGATTCAATTATACCTAAAATCTTTGATATACCAATATTTCACAATAATTTGAGGTATCCCCCTTTAAGATTTATAGTTGCGGCCCAGGTGTCTAAAACCTACCTCTTTGCTGTGCATATAGATTGGATGTTAAAATCTTGTTATGATTATTGCCCCCATTTACTGAAGGATTCTTTGAATTTTTAAGGTAAATTAGTAGTGATTAATGGAATGGGAATTTGATTTTTCTTACAGTGGATGTTATAAACATTTTCTCCAATATACCTTGCAGCGTGGGATTATTATTATTATTTAGAGAAGCCTTAATTGAGTGTAATTTTCTTAAAATGAACATCGAAATGTTAACAGATTTTATGGAAATTGTCCTTTTGAATAACTTTCTGTTATTTGATGGAGAATATTATAAACAGGTCAAAGGAGTATCTATTGGGCCATCTTGCACCTTTATCTACATCAGTCTGGTTAAGTGGTAGTGGGAGAAGAATTGTAATTCTGAATCCAGTTACTGGCCTGGATTGATTTGGTATGCAAGGTTTCTGGATGCTAAATATATTTTTGGGTGAATTCTGAAGGTAAGATCAAAGAATTCATTGAATACATTTATTATTGAATCAACCCTGTTTTTGAAATTCACTTGCCATTATGATAGACATGTAAGAAATTATTTGTATGTCACTGTTTTTAACTCCAGTGTGGGAGGTTGTAACAAATACTCATAGAAAACCCACACATTCAAATTCCTCACTACATTTTACCAGTAACCACCCGATATTGCAAAAGAAAATTATAGTCAAAGGACAGTTTGTAAGACTGAACAGAATGATATCTGAAGGTGCAACATTTATAACAGAATATGATACTTTGAAAACTATGTACTTTGAAAGAGCTTATCCAGAGGGGTTTGTCAACACCCTATACCTTGAGGTGTTGAGAAGAAGCATTATGAGTTCATATCTGTCTTGGGCCAGGGGATACCAGCTAAGTCTAAAGAGAAATCATTGCATTTGCGAGGTCTTTGATGTTACAGAATTATTTAGATAGTCATCGTATTACAACTATACAACTTTAGATAAAAAACAACTTTTGGAGTATAGTTAAAAGCAATAACAAAATATCTTCAATAGTAGGATCTGACCCTATGGTATTATATAAATGGAGAAGAGACCTCAAAAATGCTTTTGAAAACAGTAATTTGATCAACAAAGCAATAAAATCACCAAAAGGTGTCAATAAAGTGTGGATTGTGTAGACAGTATATATTTCTGAAGGTGATATACTACCCACTGAAATAAGGCAAAGCTTTTACAATTTAGACACATAGGTAACTGTGTGACTAGTCGATTGGTTTATGTTGCCATATGTCAGCAGTGTTCAGTGTTTTATATAAAATAATGGAACACACACTCTGGTTAAGAGAATTTAGGCACACCTTTATAATATTTCTAAGGGCAATAATAACAATGCATTTTATAATACACAAGAATATGCAACTCCAGAAGTGACTTTAAATTTGGCCATTTTGGAAATGATTCCTGGAAATCCCAGAGGTACTCAGTGGGAAAATATTGTTATTGAATACAGAAAGCTGGTACAGCAATCATGGTTAAATGCCATTGTTTTCCCTGGACTTAATAATCAGATTTCTGTAAGTTGTACGTTAAACATTTGTTTACCTAAGTTATGATCATTAAGACCTATTGTTTGGTTATCGTTGTTATTTATGGTGAACATGTATTAGTTTTATATAAGACACTTTCTGCTTCATATACATATATATATATATATATATATATATATATATATATATATATATATATATATATAGTTTTAGTACATTGTATTTTAGATACATGAAGATTGGTGTAGAAAATCATGTGATTTAACATTCATTTTACATATTTTAGGTATTTTATAAATTTGCATAGATGTTTTGTGCTGTTCGTTTTGATAAAGTCTGTATCTGTTGAAGGATGAAAGTGCTAAACTAACAAGAATAAATAGTGTGAATTAAAGTAGATGCAGTGTTTTCTCTGATCATTTTTGTTTACCAGTTCTACATTTGCTGGGATTTACCACTCCAAGGGGTGTGGATATTGTTTTTGCTCTTCACTTAAAGAGTTGGGGGGCCCTACATCATGAACAGGAACTGGGTACTAGATGAGCCAGCTATGGCTCTGCAAGGTAGGTTTGACCCACAGCCACAAATATGTGGTTGTATTATGTATGATGCACATTTTTGTCAAACGTTTTCAAAAATAATTTTTGAAGTAAGCTGCATACATAAATTATACTTCTCATTTCTCTCAGCTTAATTTGACAACACAATTTTTTAAATAGTTGGACTCATGCTCTATTGGCTTACCATTTCAAGTGACCTGTATAACATCACATATATTATTCCAGTCACATGGTTTTGGAACATTTAGAGCCAAAAGCTACCTAACCTGAATGCACCAAATTGTATGCCGTGTGTGACATTGTGACATACAAATCCACAGATGACATGAAGTACCAGCACTGGTAACAAGAGCAAATATGCATATACATAAACACACAAACAAACACACACACGAGTGTGAGAGCATGCATTCCATACACACACACACACACACACACACACACACACACACACACACACACACACACACACACACTCTTACATGCACAAGAGCATGCACACACAAATAAACAGAAACATAATCTTACACTTGAGAGAGCATGCACACACAAATACAGATGCTCGCACACACACACACACACACACACACACACACACACACACACACACACACATGCACCACACACACGCATGCACGCACATGCACGCGCACACACACACACGCACACATGCACACACACACACACACACACACACACACACACACACACACACACACACACACACACACACACACACACACACACACACACCAGTAATCTAGCAGCAAGATAGACTTCCTCAATACCTAGCATCCAGGAGGGCAGAAGCAATGACCTAATCATGTTCTCACTTAAAGCGAGCCATGCTAGGGACATGTAACTATTTTACAACTGAAAAGAGGACAGGAGGTATCTTTCACTTTGAGAAAAAAATGCACAAGGTCTACCAATGTGAAGGCACAAAGTAGAAGATGAGAGGAAGAGTTTGAATTCTGTAATTCACAGAGGTGGTTGGGAGTTGAGTTGCTGATACCTTAATGATCAGCAGTTTTAACAGTGAATAACATGGATGTAGACATGTACAGAGAAATCTTACCTGAGAAGCAAGCATGAAATAATTCAAAAATGTTTAAGATTCTCATCTCTAACATAGTATATTGTTAAACAGAGAGAATAACAGGGTTAAGTCCTTTACTGTCCATATTTTCCTAAGTTTGTATGCTGTTATGCAAGATGTCTGTGATTTTGAAGTCTGCAGTTTTAAAGACACAAATCTTAATTAATAAAAAGTTTATTAATCTTAACTTGTCTGCTTAGACTACATAACACTTTAGTTATTGTGTCACTGCATAAATTAATTATCTTTGTCATAACAGAGGTCTCCTGTGGCAGTTGTGAAAATTCCAGTTATTAAAATCACTACTGTTTCCTGAGGTAGGTTTCTGCAAACACTGGACTGTCACACTACTACTCTGTTGATTTCTTTAACAACTCTCTTTACCTCCATACCATACAATGTCTTCTTACATTTCTTTGAAGATCTCTGTCAAACTTATGTCTCCTTCTGACTTCCTTGTGCTGACTGACTTGCCATTGGTTCAGGAAAATTTTGTTTTGAAGATCAATATCTCCTTTGTTTAAGTGGAATACAGTTGTAGTGCAGACACATGATCGGTGGCTTGTACTACACAAAACTGGAAATTATATCACCCATCAATGCCAAAATAACAAGTGCACTATGCATGGGAATTGTGCATTATGTTACAATGACAAAAAAGTATTTAATAAAGTATTTATACTGCTCAAAGAAAATAAGCACTTGCTTCCACTTTCCATTTCATGTTTACCTCCTCATCTTCTGGGAAATATGGAAGCTATACTTTTTCTTCACACAGACATTTGGTGGTGAGAGGTGAAATGGTCAGGTCAATTTTTTCCTCTGATTTATAGTTCCTTATCACAGCTGCCACACCTAGAGGGTGAAATCAGTAGGATCAGCTTGTAGCATAGTAAGCCATGAACAGTAAGTAATCTCAACATAAAAAAGAAAAAGAGGTTCTGAATGATTGTTCTCTTGCCAGCATTTTCTCAGTCTCTGACCCTTTGTGCCACATGACTACATATAACTCCAGATAGAGTATCCTATGGATTGTATGCTTCAGAAGCATCAGTGAGGCAGAACAATGAATAGTTTTTTTTCTTTGACCCCTGTCTATCTACAGGATCTAGTCTTGGCTAACAACCTACATTTCTAAATGTTCATCCCTGTGTCAGATAAATGAAGAGTTTTAAGAATGTCTTTCTTTCTAAGAAACGATGCTAATAATGAATGACACAACATTCCTTATAGGCTCATAGGTAAGTACTGGGCTAGCTACCATTGTCAGCCATTTTAAGCTAAGCCATTTTCCATTATAAAGGTGAATATCAAACTCTGTACCTTGTGTCTGTGATGTAGACCATTATGGTGAAAAAACCACCCTTGCAGGTCCAGCGCCTTTAAACTCCTGGATTCAAATAGATGTATGCAAAGATTCTTTATAATCTACAGGTTATGTTGTAAAACAAGAACGCCAATAAACGAAAAAAAACAAATTTAAATTTTATTAAGCTTAAAAACAAGCTTTTCTTCGGCGGTCTGCACCAACTTCTCCAGAAAACAAACTGCACCACACATTTGTCTCACTATAAATACATCACCACTCCACTCAAGTGGTGCCTTTAAAAACACATAATTACACTTTGAAATTTTTAACTAAAAAGCGGCCAAAATATTCAACAATTTGGTATCTACTACTCATACCTGCCTTCAATGCTGGTAAACCTATAATGCTCCAAATATTAAATTTTAAAGCCACCATGGTTACATATAAATACAAATGATCAAAGTATCAATAACCACAAACAAATTATAATATATATAAATAAGTATAAAAGTGGGAAGAAAATTCCCACAAGTGTTAATATAAACATTGGTATAAACAGTAAGTAGTAAACACAAGAATAAAAAATGATAAGATGCAAAAATATATTCACCTCACTAGGCTTCTCAATTTGAGGAAGCAGCCAATGGAAAGCATACTATTGAGTCCAGGTAAATGGTAAGCTTCCAACTTAAGTTGCCACATCAACTCCTTGCATTCTACTTTTAAAGAATTGGGTCCCCCCATATACTCTTAGTTTAGCTGATTGATCACTGAAAACGAGAATTTGTGACCTGGATTATCTAATATGTGTTTGGCCAAAGCGTTGTCGACCTTCCCCTTCCTGATGGCATATAAGTTTCCTATCAGTCTTGCTGATATAGAAGCCTGGACAAACTGAACACTGGGCTAAATATACCACCCAATTGCTGGCACAATTGAATCTTCCTTGTATGAGATACTTCTTGTCCCTTATGGAAAAAGCTGAACTTGCTTTAATATTTCTGCAGTACCTGCACATATTACATTTAAAAATCCCAGATCTGGGGGAGGCACCAACAACTTTGGACTCCAGAATGTTTTTGATGTTGAGGCCCCTCCTGAAAGTGACCTTCGGGGGCGATAATAGTCCAAATGTTCCTGTTAACTCTGTTGTTAATAAGCGTCAATTTTTCTTTATAATGGACACAATGTCCATTGCATCCAAGTTGAATGAAACTACAAAAGTACAACTGGAAGTATCAGACTCACTGGCGAGGCGAGGTAAACCTGAAGGCCCATCCTCCATATTCTTATCTTCTGATGTCATGTGGGCTGCTCAAACAAATTGGCCTTTCACGATAGCCCTCTTTTGATGTAATGGGTGTTCACTGTCAAAATGTAGATAAGAATTCGAGAAGGTCAGCTTCCGATGTATGCTGGCCACGAAGCGATTTGAGCTCCTATCTTTCTCTAGTTCCACGTCCAAGTAGGTAATCTTGTCAATGGCAAACTCAGATGTGAATTTCAAAAATTATGTAGAGCTGTTAAAACGACACCAAGTTGTTAACATCATCTAGAGTACCAGGGGGCGCATCTGAGTGGAGTAGTGATGTATTTATAGTGAGACAAATGTGTGGTGCAGTTTGTTTTCTGAGGAAGTTGGTGCAGAGCGCCGACGAAAAGCTTGTTTTTAAGCTTAACAAAATTTCAATTCATTTTTTTTGTTTATTGGCATTCTTGTTTTACAACATAACCTGTGGATTATAAAGAATCTTTGCATACATCTATTTGAATCCAGGAGTTTAAAGGCCCTGGACCTGCAAAGGTGGTTTTTTCACCAGTTTGTTTTTTGTTTTTTTTGAATTTTTAGAAGGTTTATGTCTTCCACCATGCAGGAAGCCAGTGGTACCTCAGACCCAGGCAACTTTACTATACTTATTAACCTCCTAACTGAGAAAGTTGATCATCTTTCACAGCGAATCGATGGGCTTTCACAAAGCGGTTCTTTGAGTCCAGCGGTGTGCCCCTCCAGTGGATTACTGACAGAATCTCCAGCTTTGTTATCGGCTAGTGGAACCGGAGCTGATTTGAGAGTTGTCACCATCGGTAACCAGGCTTTACATAATACCGATAGCAGCAGTAAGCCTAAAGGCATTTTGGGAGGCCATATAAGTTCAGGTGAGGAAATTGGAGCCTCTCCAGCTATTCTCGGTGAAACGGAGGCACCGAGAAGGGGCTATGTTGAATTAGGCTTGAACAATTGGTTGAATCGCCCCTCTAGTTTTCATAATGGGGAAGACACCGGTAATATTGATATTCAAACTGAAGGATTGTCCAATTTATCTACTAAGCTCAACAATTTCAACCAAAGATTACTGAGGTTAAGGAAGTTACAACTTGAGGTATCCTACTTTGGGGAATGCCGACATGCGAATATTGTTCCGAAGGGGCTTCGCTCGTGGCAATACCCTACAGGTTTGGAGGATGGGTCGACATTCCATCTTGACCTCTTGGCACTTTTTGATAGACATGGGAATGAATTGATCAACTTAATTTGCACCCACTATCAGGAAGCTATTAATCAATTAACCACGGAACTTTCCAACTTAGATGAGGAAATTAAATCAGACACTCATTTTTCCAGATATTGTTATGAATACGAAAGAGTTTTTACCAGTATCGACCAACACATTTCTAAGACCACTATAACTAAAGTAAAGAAACTCCAGAGGGACATAAAAGCCTACAAAGAGGGGGTAGCTTACCCCAAGCCCACTAAATCTCAAGGGAATTTTCTAGGGAATAGCAGAACCACCATGGAGTCGCTACCTGGCCCAGTGACTAATGGTCAATCCATGCACCCCCGTGAATCGGAGAATGGATCCCTATTGAGGGGAACAAACCAGAGAATTCCAATGGAAGGTGTTATGAGTATCGGGCCGGGCACGAGCCAGGAAGAGCCGACTCTTGACAACTATGATGAAAATTTTCAAGTCCGAACCTCCTCCCCCCAGCCACAGTCGGGTCGGATGACGAGGAACAAATACAAAACCAGGAAGAACTGAGAGATCATGGTCTAGCTATTCCTTTAGTACCCCCAATGCAACCTTTGGAAATTCTTTACAACACAGGGAAAGAATTTAAGATTTATAATTTTTCACAGTTTGTCTTTTCCCAACCTTTGGTGGATGTTTTGGCTAAAGGTCTAACTTTTGTACCCTCCTGCAGAGCTGGTGTTGGGAGGACTATATTAGACCTGAAACTTTTTGTGAGAAAGTTGAACCTGTCACTGTTATTGGGTGATTCCCAAAAATGCATGAACCCTTACCACATACCAAGTACTTTTAATCCGCCATTACTCCCAGCTGTCAGAGTTTTCGAACAATTGTGTGATCTTGACATCCGCCACCTCCTCAATTCAAGGCACCAAGCTCATTTTAATACCACTAAGGGGGAGAGGGCCTTGTTAGAGGGACTTAAGTTTGCATCAGTTAGACTTATGCAACCCGATAAGGGAGGGGGATTGGTGGCTATGGACATGAACGACTACAATGACAGGATGTTGGCAGTTCTATCTTCTGATACTTACCAGGAGGTTTCTAAGAATGAATTGAATCTCAGCTTGTGCTGCAGCCGGTCATTTTTTGAGGAGATGTTTATTAATGGCGTTATAGATGCGGATGTATACAATTTTGTTTCTGTGGCATCACCTAAAATTGCAGTTTTGTTTGGGAATCCTAAGATACACAAGAACATCTATGATCCACATATGCGGCAACTGGTCAGTGCCAGAGGAAGCATTACATATGCAGCGGCTAAGGTGGTGGATGAGATTCTCAAGAAGTATGTGGACAGAGTTCACTATATTTCGAGAGATTCTTGGGCATTCTTGGAAAAAGTGGATTCTGTTCCATTCAACGCTGATTGTATTCTTTTGACCATTGACGTTGTCGACCTGTATTCATCTATCCCCCATTTGGAGGTGGTTGAGTGGATCCAATTGGAAATGGTTTTTCAACATGCTCCTGCAGAAGAAGTTACGATGGTTAGTGAGCTATTGGAGGTTATTCTTACCAGCAACTTTTTTACATTTAATAACCGGTGGTTCCACTAATTGATTGGGGTCCCTATGGGATCGCCCTGTGGAGCCAGTGTGGCCAATTTAGTTATGGCCCACTGGGAGAGGGTGTTTGTTTTATCTAACCCTTTGGTCCAAGAGAAAGTAGTGTTATACAGTAGGTTCTTTGATGGCATTTTTGTCATCCTCAATGGTACTCTAGATGATGTGAACAATGTGGTGTCGTTTTTTAATGGCTCTACAGAATTTTTTAAATTCACATCTGAGTTTGCCATTGACAAGATTACCTACTTGGACGTGGAACTAGAGAAAGATAGGAGCTCAAATCGCTTCGTGGCCAGCATACATTGAAAGCCGACCTTCTCGAATTCTTATCTACATTTTGACAGTGAACACCCATTACATCAAAAGAGGGCTATTGTGAAAAGCCAATTTGTTCGAGCAGCCCGCATGACATCAGAAGATAAGAAATTTCACGAGGAGTGTAAGTTCATCTTTGGCATGTTCGTCAGCAGAGGGTACCCTGCTGATCTTGTTGCAGAATTGAGTGGGGAAGTGCAGGGGAAGAGGGCCAATGGCCACTTCCACCCCATTTTGGGGAATATGGAGGATGGGCCTTCAGGTTTACCTCACCTTGCCAGTGAGTCTGATACTTCCAATTGTACTTTTGTAATTTCATTTATCTTGGATCCAATGGACATTGTGTCCATTATAAAGAAAAACTGGCGCTTATTAACCACTGAGTTAACAGGAACATTTGGACTATTATCACCCCCTAAGGTCACTTTCAGGAGGGGCCTCAACATCAAAAACATTCTGGAGTCCAAAGTTGCTGGTGCCTCCCCCAGATAGGTTCATAGGTTCATAGGTTCATACTAGGCTATCTGCCCTAGGGCATTTATAAGCCTAGCCAGAGTGTGTGTGGCTTTCACCACCCCTTAGGATGAGAATACTATACCCATTAGTTTGCTGTGCCTCTGTCCAGCAGTGATACAGAGATGATTCCTGGGGTAAACCTACGATCTCCCATCCACTCGTCAAGATTTCTCTTGAACAGAGTCAGTGAGGGGCTCTGCCTCACATGGACTGGGATTCTGTTTCATAGTGTAGGGAGTCTCTGGGTGATGAATCTGTCCCTCCAGCACGTCCTATTTATATCCGTGTTGAGGTTTAAGTCTCTTGCTCTCGTGGCTCTGGTGGATTTGGATTTTTTGAGGTGGAGCATGTCCATTAATTCCGGGTTGGACATGGCCTTGTATGTCAAGCACAGATCACCTCTGAGCAGACGGTATGCGACTGAATAGAGTTGGAGTTTCTTCAGTCGGGCATCGTATGACATATGTTTGAGCCCCTTTATTCTTTTGGTGAGGAACTTTTGGGGTCTTTCCAACTGCTGCAGGTGTCGGGTAAGGTACATTCCGAATGGGGCATTGTACTCAATCATTGGTCTGATAAGTGAGGAGTACAGGGGTACAATGACCTCTCCTGATCTGGTTGTGAATCCCTTCATGATCAGGTGGGCAATGTAGAAGGTCTTCCTAACCACTTTGGCAATGTGAGTGTCAAAAGAGAGGTTACTGTCAACTTGGGTCCCCAGGTCCCTGATAACTTCTTCCGTGTTTAATGGATTACCACCTATGTGGTAATTAGGGGTTACCTTGTTTTTCCCAAAGGGTATGACTATACATTTTGGCATTTAGCTTAAGGCCATGGCTCTGGCACCAGTTATCCATTTCTATGAGACCTTTCTGGAGGATGTCTGTGTCTGATGGAGTGTCAATTATGGTGCCCAGTTTGCAGTCATCTGCAAATTTTGTCAGCCACAATCCCCTATGTTTGCCTGCACTTCAGAAAAATAAATGCCGAACAAGAGGGGCCCAGGACTGAGCCCTGTGGGACACCGCCGTGACCGGCTTAGAGTCTGACATGGCACCAGCAACTCTAACCCTGTGTGTTCTGTCCTTGAGCCAGTTTGCAACCCATCTTGTGACATATGGGTTTACATCTAAGCTGGTGAGCTTTTCTATGATGCCCGAGTGGGGTATTGTGTCGAATGCTTTTGCTAGGTCAAGGTAGGCTGTGTGAACTGCCTTACCCTCATCAATGGCCTTAGTGACGGTTTCGAAAAGTCGACCAAGTTCAAGAGGCAGGATCTGCCCTTGACAAAGCCAAATTGGGTAGGATCCAGTGTCTGTAGGTCCCCAATGTCTTTATTTATGAGTTCCATTATGATCCTCTCCATAGCTTTGCAGACAAGGCTCGTCAAGCTTATGGGGCGGTAATTTCCAGGGTCCGTAGAAGCACCGCCTTTGTGGAGTGGGACCACAGTTGCTGTCGCCATTCTTTGGTGCGTATCCTGTAGTAAGGCTAAGATTAAACAGCAGCCTTATGTGTGGGTTTAGTTCCTCATTGAGTTCGTGTAGCACACAGCCGGGGACACCGTCTGGTCCCATTGATGCTGTGTTTTCTGCTTTAGAGAGAGCAGCTCTCACCTGGGCATCTGAGATGTTTGGGAGGCTAGACTCTGGTGGGATAGATATTTCTCCTTTGGGGGAGGGAGGGAGAAATTTGCACTGAACCTGTCTGCCAGTATGTTGGCAATGTCTGTGGGTTCAGTGATTTTTTATCATTTTGGACTAATTCTGAGCATATCTGGGAGTTTCCACCCAGGTTTCTAACATAGCTAAAGAAGGCTTTATGATTGTCTTTTGTGTCATTAGCGATTTTTCTCTCAAAGTTGGCCTTGGATGATTTTATGAGTGATCGTAGTTTTTTGCTAGTATTGATCAGAGATGCCTTCCCATTTAGGGATTTTGCTCTGTCATGTAGTAGCTTTCTCCTCTTGTTGTAGAGTTTGTTTATGGCTGGAGTCCACCAGACCGGCTGCCTGCCATTGGTGGAAAGGGTCTTGATTTTATTAGGGATTTCTTGATCCATACATTCCTGGAGGTGCTCGAGAAGGCATTTGTAAGGGTTTGAGCAGTGTGGGTTGTGGTTTCCAATGGTTCGGCGCCCTTGAAGGATACCACTCCAGTTTAAAGAAGTGTGAAGTTTCTTTTTGAGAAGTTCTCCACTGTGGTCTTTTGCTGGGGTGGGGGGATGTGGATCTCCAGTGAGATTAATTTATGGTCTGATCTCACCAATGAGGGATATACTTCGTGTGGTGCATTTTGTCCCCATGTTTGTGATGATCAGGTCTAGTATATTTTCTCCTCTTGTGGGAATGGTGACTAGTTGTTCCATAGCATTTGAGTTTATGAACTCAAGGAACCTTTGGGCTAGGGTATTGGGGCTTGAGTAATGTTCCCAGTCTATGTTTGGGTAGTTGAAGTCACCCAATATGATGGTGTTTGGAGAGACATTTATACTCTCCAGTGTCTTCAGGAAGGCTGTGTGGGTTTCCTGAGTTTGAGAAGGTGGTCTGTAGCATGTTACAAACTGTAGGGCAGTTTTACCTATGGTTAATTGCACCTGGATGGTCTCCGATGCTTCATGCGTTGCCACTAACCTGGAGGTGTGGGTATCCTTTATGAATATGGATACTCCCCCTCCTTTTGTAGTTTGCTCCGGATTTTGGGGCCGGAACGCATGATATGAGGTATAACCTGATAGTGCTGGGGTGCTCTCAGGAGCCTTGAACCAGGTTTCAGTCACAGTACAAACATCGATGTTCTCCATACTGAGGAGGGCTTCGAGGGCGTGCATCTTGAGGTTTAGACTTCTGGCATTGAGCAGTATTACCCTTAGTTTTTCCTCCATTTTTGTTTTCTAGGGCGGTAGGTTTATCATTTGAGCCTTGCCTAAAAAAGGCACTATGGGGGTGGCAAGAGCCTTTGCCAATATCCGGAAGCCCAGGGGTGACAGGTGCAAGCCGTCCCTTGCGAAGCAACGTGGCTTGTCAAGCATGTCATCCCAGGCAGACAGACATTGGATCCCCTTAGAATGACACCAGTAATTAAGCCAATTATTAAAGCTGATCATTTTGTCTCTGTATTGTGGCATCATTCTTGGTGAGGGTAGGATACTGCTCAGGGTCAGGGTCATACCGGCCTGGGCTACATAATCTGAGAGCTCCTCTATGTCTCTTTTCATGTAGTCCAGGGAGGTATCTCAGGTCGTTCACACCGGCATGGACAATGACTGAGTCATACTTGTACTTGCTGTGGAGTGACCTGAGTGCTTGTGTTATGTGGCGGATTCTAGCGCCTGACAGGCAGCTAACTGTGATCTTTTCCTTGTTCAGTCTGGTGAGTGGGACGTCAGTGTGTCTGAATATGGAGTCACCTATAACAAGTGTGTCTGGCATTGTGTTTGGCCTTAAGGGCTGTGACTGTTTAGCACACTGACTTTGAGAACTATGTGTTGCATGTCTTATGTCTTGAGGTGGCAGTTGCTTGGGTGTCTGCTTTGGAGGCCTCTGTAGTTTTGGTAGATTTTTGATCAGTGCCTCAGTATGTCTTTGTGTGTTTATGTGTTTGTTTTGCAGTTGTGATAGTTCTATGTGAAACTGGGTTTGTGGTGTGCGTGGTTTCCTTCTCCTCCTGTCTGGTCTTGCCAGTCCTGAGTTGAGAGAGCTCAGCCTCCAGTTTGGCTATATAGTTGCATCTCTCACATGTATTTGTGTTTTGTGGGAGAAGGAGTGGGTTGTCTGTGTACATGAGGCAATTGTAACATTGCCTCAAGATGCCCAGATTCACCAGCTGAACAGGAGAGGACGCTAGCAACTGACCCTTCGACATGCTAGAAAAAATGAAAACGTTTGCTGTGTAACTGAGTCAGAAGGGACCTATAGGGAAATGGGTACTCAAGGGGATTCTAGGCTAATGTAGTACTTTGTTTAGTATACAAGTACTTTACCTATATAAAAATGCTTTAGGAGCAAGTGCTGAGCTATTGAGATAGAGACTAGACTGTTTAGATTGCAAGTAGAGAAGTTCTAAGGGAAAAATTGAAGAGCAGACTTTACGGAGCCAGAAATAGTTTAACCTTGTTTAACCGGCGCTGCCCGATGGTGCTCTATGGGCAACTCCTCGCTAAATCACGCAAAAGCGCGCTAATGCGGGCTTTATAGCAGGGGGTTGAAAAGACCTAGGAATTGACCCAAAATGGCCAATAGACTACAAGTTTCTGGCTGGAACCACTGCTCTAGGGACAAATAGGCTGCTCAGTGCTCCCCACTCCCACTGGTGAACAAAGAAGCTTCCCTTTATCCAAATAAGGATATGGAATAGCACAGGAACCAAGCCAAAGCCCAGAGATCAGCAAACTCTGAAGACTGGACTATTCTAGTTCAGTAAGGTGGGAAAACAAGATTTTTTTTTTTTTTTTTTGCAGAAAACAGAGGAAAAACAGACAGTAAATGCTATAAATGCTTTTAAACGGCTAGCACTTGAGTGTGTTAGCCTACAGGTAAAATTAAGCAACAAAGAACTTTTTAAAAGTGCAAAACAGTTAATCAACACAAAAACAGTTTAAATAGAATGCAGAGCTGTATAAACAGGCGAAAATGCAGTCGCTAAGCAGTAAATAATCAAAAAGCCAGAAAAAAATACTTAAATTAGGAAAAAGTCACTCTTTTGCTCTCTGCTGCTTGTAGAACTCTGCAGGACACCACGAGGAGCTGTGCCGAGTTGAATACGAAAAGCGCGCTAAAGCGGGCTTTATTACAGGGGGCTGAAAAGAGCTAGGAATTGACCCAAAATGGCCAAAAATCCCAGATCTGGGATATTTAAATGTAATATGTGCAGGTACTGCAGATATATTAAAGCAAGTTCATCTTTTTCTATAAGGGACAAGAAGTATCTCATACAAGGAAGATTCAATTATGCCATCAATCGGGTGGTATATTTAGCCCAGTGTTCAGTTTGTCCAGGCTTCTATATCAGCAAGACTGATAGGAAACTACAGGAACGGGTATACGAGCACTTATATGCCATCAGGAAGGGGAAGATCGACAACACTTTGGCCAAACACATATTAGATAATCCAGGTCACGAATTCTAGTTTTCAGTGATCGATCAGCTAAACCAAGAGTATATGGGGGGACCCGATTCTTTAAGACTAGAATGCAAGGAGTTGATGTGGCAACTTAAGTTGGAAGCTTAACATTTACCTGGACTCAATAGTATGCTTTCCATTAGCTGCTTCCTCAAATTGAGAAGCCTAGTGAGTTGAAGCCCCCCTGGAGTGGCTAAATGCCACCCGGGAATATATTTTTGCGTCTTATCATTTTTTATTCTTGTGTTTATCACTTACTGTTTATACCAATGTTTATATTAACACTTGTGGGAATTTTCTTCCCACTTTTATACTTATTTATATATATTATAATTTTTTTGTGGTTATTGATACTTTTGATCATTTGTATTTATATGTAACCATGGTGGCTTTAAAATTTAATATTTGGAGCATTATAGGTTTACCAGCATTGAAGGCAGGTATGAGTAGTAGATACCAAATTGTTGAATATTTTGGCCGCTTTTTAGTTAAAAATTTCAAAGTGTAATTATGTGTTTTTTAAAGGGGAGCCACTAGGGGGCGCATCTGAGTAGAGTAGTGATGTATTTATAGTGAGACAAATGTGTGGTGCAGTTTGTTTTCTGACGAAGCTGGTGCAGAGCGCCGACGAAAAGCTTGTTTTTAAGCTTAATAAAATTTCAATTTGTTTTTTTCGTTTATTGGCGTTCTTGTTTTACAACATAACCTGTGGATTATAAAGAATCTTTGCTTACATCTATTTGAATCCAGGTGTTTAAAGGTGCTGGACCTGAAAGGGTGTTTTTTTCACCAATTTGTTTTTTGAATTTTTAGAAGGTTTATGTAGACCATTATGCCATCCCCCAACACTTAAAAATCCTTGATTTCTCAGACTGTTGATTGACTTCTGTAGATCCAGCGTCTCCTCCCTGTTTAATTGTGGCAGATTACAAAATATATAGATGCAGTGTTTAGCTAATTATTTAATGTGCTGTTGAGGTCAAATAATCTTCCCAAATTCAGACTGCTAGTATATTTTAAAAGATGGCATAATCTCACCTATAATTTTTATAGAACATGTTCCAAGGATATCAAGTGATGTTCAATGCCTACTAGGCATTTGTCAGTAAAAATATCAATGTATATCATATTTCTATGTCAGATGGCAGAAAAAGGAAGCCAGAGGGAAGGGAGTCTGAGATAACTTGTGAGTTCCACATCTCCTGGTCTTGCATAATGTTCATTCTGTTATTATCCTGTGGAAGAACAGAGGAATCATTTATCAGTAGTGTCAATGTAGTAAACACTGACATTTGTATTTCTGAGACTGACTATATCAGCTACACTATGAAATTAAAAGATAACTAATAGAAGCTTCCCCACAATGACATGCTGAAGAGATAATATACATAAATGTTTTATTTCCAGTCCTGGTATACTGTTACCTCATGTAGTTAAATAGATTATATTTATGGATACCCTGACAAGCTAATTAGTGGTCTTTGACAGACTCTGCTCATGTGCGATATGACCACAAACATTTGAATTAAAGTGACAAGAAAATACAGAAGAGGAAGTGAAAGCTGGCATAAAACTGTGAGAAAACAATTATGCTAAACCTGTGTAGCAAAGTTATACAACAATTTCATTATGGAATTTCCAGTTAAAGTAAAAACAAGAAATCCTGCTTGGTAAAAACCCTTTTTATTGTGTAATTTAGCTTGTTGAAACAAACCATGATTAACTCACCAGGGAGTGGTTATAAAAATGCAGAGAATATCTTAACTCTGGAATTTTACACAGTAAGACAAAAACCTCAGGCTGCAGGTAAATTAAATACTCCATTGGATTAATCCAAAAAATGCCTACAAGGGCAACTTGTTATGAAATGGCAGTTATTAGGAACATTTTTTGTAAAGGTTATGAAGTTTATTCCTCAATTGTTGCCATTGCAGTGTAATAGATATGTATGTAACGTATATATATATATATATATATATACACACACACACACACACACACACACACACACACACACACACACACACACACACACACACACGGAGGTAGCTAGTTCAATTAGCACCCTGTGCCAGTGCTATGAACCAGCTCTCACCTCCTCAGCTCTTCAAGTGAAGAGCAGGAAAAAAAAAAGTGATTGGCTTATTACTGTTAGATTAATGCACCCCTGAAAAAAAAAAAAAAAAAAAAAACCGGACATTCCCTCTTTCCTTCTACTGACACACCAAACAGGTGGACAGACGACAGATGCAAGAGTGAACATCAAAAGATCAAACTGGGAACTTCAGAAACCATGAACATTGAACAACAAAGACCATGATTATGCAGGATCACAGTAAAGTGGGGATTGGTGTTTTGCTCCTTTCCCCACTGTGGTGCGATCTCAGAGTTTTTATATATTTTTTTTATTTATTTTAATAAAATAAATAATAAAAAATGATTATGCAGGATCACAGTAAAGTGGGGATTGGTGTTTTGCTCATTTCCCCACTGTGGTACAATCTCAGAGTTTTTATATTTGTTTTTTATTTATTTTATTTTAATAAAATAAATAATAAAAAATGATTATGCAGGATCACAGTAAAGTGGGGATTGGTGTTTTGCTCTTTTCCCCACTGTGGTGTGATCTCAGAGTTTTTATATATAATTAGTGGTGGGTGGTGTTGGGGGACTTGTCCCCTGAAAAAATACAGATGTTGTGTTTGTGTTTGTTTTTAGTTTTCTGACCTTCTGGATTTTCATTGTTCCCAGTTTGGTGTTTTTATGTATATATGTGTGCATATGTGTATAGATCCCCTTATCTATGTATCTATCTATGTGTATGTTGCTGTGTGTGTGTGTGTGTGTGTGTGTGTGTGTGTGTGTGTGTGTGTGTGTGTGCATGCGCGCGTGTGTGTGTGTGTGTGTGTGTGTGTGTGTGTGTGTGTGTATATATTTATGTGTATATATATATATATATATATATATATATATATATATATATATATATATAGATAGATAGATAGATATAGATATATAGTGTATACATCTTCTTATTTATGTATCTATCTATGTATATGCTGGTATATACATGCATATACATACAAATACATACGCGTCATATCTGGCAAAACTGTTTTTTGAAATAAACTAAAAAAGAAAATTCAGAAGGTGTTTATATGGGAGTATGGAGTGGGGAATGGTGTTGAAATTTCAATCTGGTCTTGATTTTGACTCTTAAGTTTGTACAGAAGTATTTGATTGCCTGAGTTTCTTAAACTCTAACTACACCATACATTTGACATGTACTGAATGCTGTTACAGAATTACTAGTTTCCTCCTAGATTTCCTATCTGTGTTCTTTATGAGAAGATGACATTCACCATCCTGTCACACTTCAGCCCTTGATTGTGATTATTGCCTGTTGGTCTTGTGATACCCTACTGACAATATAAGATGTAATCCTTTGGATGGCATGGCCTGGTAGAAATGGCAATCTCTCGGAGCCATATTAGACATAGGTGGGACCTATCTTTTCTACACACCTAGCTGGAAGGCATGCCTGCACTGACAGCACATGTACCAGACAGCTGGTGTTATGTACTGATAGGTGTGTCCAGCACTACCCTTTCAGCATCTATGCCATAGTCCAATGAAGGACTACTGCCTCTGAGAATTCTGCCTTAACTGCCCTTGCAACCTCTTAGATGATCCTGGATTTGCCTCACACTGAGGTCACCGACTGTAAACAGAAAGGTACATCTGTCTGCTTATTTTTTTAAAGATTGACTTACTGAGAGAACATAATTCTGCCTCTGTATGGATACAAACACATCAAAGATGTGGCCTCTAAAATATAAGTGACCACTGATGTATCAATTAAACAAAATTTGTCATTAAATATAGGAGTAAAACTGCCTTTGTTTGGCAAGTTAGCATACTGGGTTAAGGCCGTGAGGTATTAATCAACTTTGTGCTATGGTGCTGAGTTTGACTCCTGTTTCCAGTTGCAGTCATTGTGATCCTGAGCAAATTACTCAGCCAGGCTGTCCTCCATCCAAAGTCACCCTTAAAAAGAAGGTCTTGTAGGAAATTTGTAGCTAACAAATTCTTAAAAAAAGATAGAAAAAAAGAAATGTAGAGTGTAGTAAAAAGGATTTAATCTAATTTTAACAAATAAAGTAGTAAAACGGTGCAGTGGTGCAGCTGTAGCATTGTTGCCTCCCAGCAAGAGGTTCTCTGGTTTGATTCTCGGCTAGAGTATCATCTGTGCAGAGTCTGTATGTTCTCCTTGCATTTGTGTGGGTTTCTTCTGGGTGCTCCGGTTTCCTCCCATGTTTCAAAGATATGTGTTTGGAGCATTTCTCCCTAGGCCAACATTGAAAAATGGCTTTGTTCCTAGTCGGACTTTCCCAGTAAATAAATGTTAAATAAATAAAATAAAAATTCTGAGACATAGTTACTTATGTGTTACTACCATAGTTATGTATTATATCTTTATATATTTACCAAATATCTGGGTCGGTCCTCCTCAGGCCTTCATAAAGGTGAGAGTAAGTGTAATAAAATTAAAGTTTATTAGATTAACCATTTATCAGTATGCTTTTGAGAATGAGATGAAACAAGAATACTCAACTGGCTCATTTGTCCACTGGGGGTGACAGCCAGGCATCCTTGGGCTAGGGAAGAGCCCTGCAAACCATTTGTTCTTACCCAGGGTGCTTCACCTTTGGTGATAGTCATGTAGTAATCCCAGACTACTTTCCATGTGTGGTAGAACAAACTACCCTACTCCTAGGAACATCTTCCCACCCTCACTGAGCTCTATGAGCTCTGTAGCTGGTGCCCTGATCAGGGAGTATACCTGCACATGCTCTACGGGTTACATGCATGTGTACGTAAGCAACACATACTCAGAGGCTTGTGATCCACAGGTGTAACACTTATTGCTCCCACTAAATGTTACCTATGTGGTGAGACACAGCCACCTCACTCCTCCCAGTATAGCTGAGATAACAGAGGTCACTCATTCCCATCTTACGCTGCCAGCTCCTACAGGTGCACAAGCAGTCAGGTTGCCTGCGTCATACTCAGGGATTCATGTGTCTGCTCTACAGAGAAGCTGGCTTGTGAGGCAGAAGCCTTAATTACTGAACCACTTTGTTGTAGGGTAACAACTTTACATTTTGGCATTATTTAATATCTAGCAAAGTTTAAGTGATTAAAAGCAGAGATTGATTTCATCAAAAAAAAAAAAAAAACAAAAAAAAAACAAAAAACTGTGATAGTAACATTTCAGCAATAAGCAATGAAGTGATCACCCATGCACAGGATGTAGTGAATGTGATTGCAGAAAAAAAAGTGCAAACTTCACAATAAACAGAAATATGTCTGAATGCTAGAGAAGGCAAGGGAACATGGCCATTCTATAACTATAGAAATAGCTTGAACACATAAAATTAAAAATTCAGTTTTCTTGGGAGCAGACTGCACACCTTACATAGAATAAGAACAACTTAAATAAACTTATGTTAAACAAAATACTCACATGTGGACATAGTTTGACTGGTTTTAGGTGCACAGACCCAGATCATTAGCCTAACCAGCATTCAACATAAAATCATAATGGTGACCACAATGTATTTTAAACAACATGCTGCAGGAAATCTACATCTGTTAAAAAGTGGAATGGTACCATTTTGTTAAGCAGCGATCTTGCCTTTCAAATTTTGTTCCATTCTCTAATAAAGTAAGTGAACTTGATGAAGGGCTGATGGTGCATTCTGTTTATTTTAACCTTTCTGAGGCTTTTGACAGTATTTCAAAGAAGGCAATACTTGGCAAACGAAAAACATAATGGGCCTAATTTCAAGACTTGCTCTCAGATAAGTGACTTACACCAGTGTAAACATGCAGTAAATCACTTATACTGAGAGCGAGTCTTTTGGAATCTATCCCTATATATCAATCCATATGCAATTCAATGGATGAAACACAGATTAAGCAGCAAGATGCCTCACGTTTGGGTGTGGGGTTGCCGTTCTCTCTTTCCCAAAAACAGTTACCAGTGATGTCCCAAAGGGGTTTGCACAGGAGCCTTTTGGACTATTTTTCTGAGAGACAAACATGGGAAATGGGCTATGGATAATCACATATTGACAATTATAAATTTTGTAGACATCATTACTTTGCCAAAAATGCTGAAGTTCTCCAAGGCTATGTACAAAAATATACACCTGGTGCAGTAGAACTGACATCACCCTTAATGTCAGTAAATGTAGCATCATAAAGATTTTGTAAAAGGAGATACATTTTTATAACAGAATAGAAGATTAAATAATAAAAATAACATGATCGTTAAAGATCTAGGGACAGCGGGAGACAATAATTTCAACTCTGACCAATGCATGCCTACCAAAGTCAGAAAAATATAATAAATATAAAATAAAAATATAATCCATTGCCCATTTAATTTTAAAGAGCATGCCTGTTTGCATCAGGGAAAACCATGAACCACTTTATACCACACAAATCAAATTAATTGATGAATACAGTATTTCATTTTGTAGGCTTTAAACAAGTCAGCTGAAAGAACATGAAATGGTGCAAGGATTCCTTTCCAGATAAATTATATAGTTGGGTATCTTAAAGTATTCAGAAAGGCTTTAGAAGTTATTATATTCTGTTTTAGTAGGTTACTATGAGGTGACCTCTGCATGTTCTGTAAAGCAATGTCTGATATGGTTCTGTCTGAACGTCTAAGCCTGGAATGCTCCACTGGGAACCTAACATTAGATAGGACAACCCAATACTAAAACTAATATCAGTAGAAATATTTACATTTATTTCATTGAATTGCACTTCTTAATGCTTATAGTTGTGCTATACAGCCAATTTCCTGCATTTTGCACTGTTATAAAGCCTTTTTTACTGTTTCACTGCATTTTTGTACTGTTTTATACTGTTTTAACTGTATTTTCATTGCTGCATAGTGTTTCATTACCGTAATTGCATTTTTATTGAACTACTTAACAGTAAACTGCTTTTTCATACTGAGAGTTGTATTTTCTGTTTGTGAGTGCTCTATCTGTGCTTTCCTGTGCATTCTTTATGAGGTTTCTGTGTTCTAGTCAGGTTGCATAGTCTGGATAGAGGCCTGCTGTTATCAAGGCCTGGTTGTTTTGCTTGTGCAGCTTCCTGTGTTTCTGGCAACCATCTTATGCTGGAATTGGCTTGTCCTCTCTGCTAGTGAGAGTAACAGGGCTGCCTGACCTTCCCTAGCATGAGTGATTTGTTGAAAGAGCAGGTTCTAGCAGGAATGGGTTATAATTTGAGCTTCTAGATTCTTCCATCTTTTCTGGTATTTAAACCCTGTGTTTGCAAGGTGTTGCACTTGTTTGATCATTGTGCACTGCTGTTGCGCTGTTTTAACTCATTGCAAGGTATCTCAGTTGCATTTTTTCCTTGTAACTGATGCCCTCCCTTGCAACTACTGAGAGTATCCAGCCCTACTCACACCTATAGGTACTCTATTCTGATAGTACCCCCTCTACCATCCTCTACTTCTCTTCCACAGATTCTGACAACCATGGATGGACAATTTCCTGTGGTTTCTCATGCTAGTCTTGTTGATATGGGCATCCTGAGACAGCGTAGCAACTGCCTCATGTACATGGACAACCAACTTCTTCTACCACCTAGGAGCACAATATGTGAGAGATGCAGTTACATTAAGAACCTAGAATACTTGCTGTCTCAATCACAAGCCAGTACATCTGGCATTGAGAAGGTTGTCTGCACAAACACCACAAACACCACACCTCTAACACCACGCACACCTATACAGTACATTCCTACATATGTGGAGGCTCTCAACAGAAACATACATAAACAAAAGGGACATCTGAGGTAAAAGCCTACAGAGTCTACTGTCCATATTTATCTCAGATGTGTTATATTTTATCTTTCTGTAACTATTATATGACACTTTGAGCTTGCTTGCAGACAAACCAATTTCCTTTTAGTTGGGTATGTAAGCTTCATGATTTTTATGACTGTGTCTAAGTGTTGTACTATGTGTAACTCACATTTGTAAGTATTGCATAACTAGAGCTTTTCTCACTAGGCCTCTGCTAAAAAAGGATCTGCGTCCAGTCAGACTTTCCCAGTAAACGGATGTAAAATAAATAAATAAATAAATAAATAAATAAAAGCACACATGTACATCATAACCCACCACACCAAGCATCATACATAGTACACGTGCCTGTGTCTCACAGCCTCTAAGGCCCAACCACAAACCCAACACACTAGTCATAGGAGACTCTATCGTGAGATACACAGATGTGCAACTCACCAGACTAGACAAGGGGAAAGTTACAGTAAGTTGCTTGTCAGGTGCTAGAATCCACCATATCACTCATGCACTCAAGTATCTCAACAACAGGTACTGTTACGACTCTGTCATAGTCCATATTGGTGTGAATGACTTAAGATGTACCTCTCTGGACTATATGAAGACAGAAATGATTGAGCTCGCTGAATATATGTCCCAGACAGGTATGTCCCTAGCCTTAAGCAGCATCCTACCGTTACCCAGAATGATGCCTCAGTACAAACAGAAAATTATTGACTTAACAATTGGCTTAGTTTCTGGTATCATTCCAAGGGGATCCAGTACCTGACAGCCAGGGAGGACATGACTGACAGACTACAATGTTTTGACAGAGATGGCCTTCATCTGTCTCCCCTGAGTTTCAGGTTTCTGGCAAAGGCTCTTGTCCCCCATAGTGCCTTTTTTAAGCAAAGTCATGAGGGCAAAATTACCAATGTGAAAAATTCTTCTAAACGAAATGTAAAGATCATGCTGTTAAATGCTAGGAGTCTTAACAAGAAACTACACTCATTGCAAGCATTCCTCACCCTGGAAGATGCTGACATTTGTGCAGTCACTGAAACCTGGTTCAAAACTGCAGAGAGCACCCCAGTCTTCCAGATTACTTGTCCTACCATACTTTCAGACCCCAAACAGAGGGCTACAAAGTCAAAGGAGGTGGAGTTTCAATTTTTATCAAAGACATGCACATCTCCAGGCTGGTCAAACAGTATGGCACAGAGGAGACAGTCCAGGTGCAGTTAACTGTTGACAAAACACCTGTTCAGATCATAGCTAGCTACAGACCCCCCAGCCATGACTCAGGAGGCCCACTTCACCTATCTGGGCTTACTTAAATCCATCAATATTCAACCCTCTACCCTGCTCCTGGGTGACTTTAACTACTGAACCATAAAGTGGAACACTTATTCTAGCTCAGACATGAACTCCCAGAGATTCCTTGACTTTGTCAATGCCAATGGATTGGATCAGCTGATAGATACCTCCACAAGAGATGAAAATATACTGGACCTGGTACTAACCAACATGAGTAGCCACTGTAGCACCCCTACACTGTCATCCTCCTTGGTAAGATCTGACTATAAAGCAATTACTTTTGAAGTCACTATCTCCCCTGACCCCCACCCCCCTCCTTGCCAGGGTCGAACAAAAAAACTTTTCCAAAGCTAACTACAACCTCCTAAGAGCAGGTATAAGCAGCTTCACAGCCACTATCCCTTCAGTTGGAACAAACACTAATATCTAAGCCTACACCTAAAAACTATATGAGCACCTATATAGCTGCATGGACTCAGCAATACCTGACAGGACCAAATCATCTTCCTCAAGGAAGAGTAAACCTGCCTGGTGGACAGCAGCAATAAACATACTATATAATAATAGGAAAAAATTGCTGCCCAGGACCAAGAAGAAGCAGTTGCTAAGTTGGTAACAATCTCTCCTTTGTCTGAACAAGCAAATAAGGTCACTAGTAAAATTCTCTAAGGCTAACTTCGAGTCCAAATTGGCCACTTCCACTAAGGACAATCACAAGGCTTTCTTCCCATATGTCCACAATCTCAAAGGTAACTCCCAAATCTGCTCTGAACTGGTGGTCAAGAATACCACATACACAAATGCCATAGATATAGCCAACCTGCTGGCAGATAAGTTCAGTGAAAATTTCACCCCCTGTCCCCCATAAGTAAATCAGGACATCCCCAGCACCTGGCCCCTCCCCTCATCATCAGGTTATTAATCAAAGGCAAAACATACATCCTAGATGGGACCCAACAACATCCCTGGCTGTGTCCTACATGACAACAGGCAAGAGCTCTCAGCACTACTAGGCACCCTATTCAACCAAAGCCGGTGGACCGGCTTTAACCCAGCAGAATATAGGACAGCCACTGTCATCCCTCTGCACAAAGCTGGAGCATCCACTGACCCAGGCAATTATAGGCCCATCAGCCTAACTAGCCTGATCTGCTAGGCCATGGAACGCTTTATCATGGACCTTACAATCAAGGACATTGGCAACCTCCAAACACTTGATCCCACATAGTTTGGTTTTGTCAAAGGGAGATCATGCCTGTTAAACTTGGTCACCTTCTTCAAAACAGTCACCAAAGCCATGGATGAGGGCAAGACAGTACACACTGTTTACCTTGACCTAGCCAAAGCCTTCAACACTTTTCCCCACTCGGGCATAATAGATAAACTCTCCCAGCTAGGCATCAACCCATATGTTACCAGATGGGTAGCTAACTGGCTCACTGATAGAACCCACTCAGTCAAAATAGGGGAAGCCACCTCTCGTAGTAGACCTGTAACAAGCAGCGTACGTCAAGGATCATTCTTGGGGTCTCTACTGTTTGGGATATATTTTTCTGAGGTGCAAGCCAAAACCAGTGGTCTGTGGCTGACCAAGTTTGCAGATGACATGTAGTGTGTGTGTGTGTGTGTGTGTGTGTGTGTGTGTGTGTGTGTGTGTGTGTGTGTAAGCTCTTTGTTACCATTTATTTTGAAATACAAAGATTCAAATAATGAGGATTAGTGAATTAAATACCAAACAAGAGGACTGGTCCTCTCTGTATTTCAATCAAACCACAGTGTATCTACATACTTGAGTTGGTGCTGTGCCTTGTTGTTTAGCTGCATGCAAACCCAGGTCAGGTCTTCCTGTGGTTGACAGAAACAGATTGCCACTATATCCAGAGATGGTTTACAGCATTCAAAGAGTATTTAAATCCACCTGACACTTCTCTATTGTTAAATCAAGTGGCAGATTTCTACTTTGCTCTGTCCCCATTCTAAATTCTACCAGTCATCATCCAATGTGGAAAAGCCAATTAACATGAATCATATAAAGACAACACTGTTTTTAGGAAAGAGGCTTTTTCTAATCTTATTAAAACTTCCCTCTGACTTTGTTTACTATGATGCCATGCATGTTCTTAGCAGACACACACTCACACACACACACACACACACACACACACACACACACATATATATATATATATATATATATATATATATTCACGAGGAATAAAGTTACTGGCTGAGACAGGAAAAAAGAAAAGAAAAACAGAAATTGTAGACAAGCTCTAAAATGTCTCAACCAGCAACTTCATTCCTCATGAAGTACCAGTTTTGCCTGTGATTTCATTCTTTCTATCTTTCTATGTATCGTAGGTGGCTTACTTTTGGTCTAAAGTATCCTTGGTTGACATCTGTTTGATCGACTGCATTTGGTCAGCTAAGCAGATGCTCGCTAAGTGTGTGAGATTTCACAATACTTGGAGTAGGGAAATATGCCTTTTCCCTGATACTGTGCAATCTCAAGAGTTAGTATATTTAATTAGCAGGGGGAGGAATGCAGCAAGGCATGCTTCTACAAAAAATGATGTTTTGTTTTTATTTTTAGTTTAGAGATTGAGTGCATCAATGTTCTTTCGTGGTGCATTACAGTAAGCGTGTTGACATTCACTTTTATTGACTTTTTGCAGTTGATTTGTGTGTGCCTAAGTTTGGCCCACTAACTGATTTTAAGGGAAAGCCATGCTGGTTATGCTAATTAGGTGTACTTAGCTAGAATGCCAGGTCATTTCTTATACTCCTTCCATTTCCTCCTGAGAATGTGTTAGGCATCATACTGAAAGTCAGAGGGAAATTTTACTGAGGCTAGCAAAGCCTTTCTTTGATAAAAGAGTGTTGCTTTCTTATTGATTTTGACATTTTGAGGAATGAACTTGGTTGTGCTACTGTTATTTTTCCACTTTGTAAATGTCCATTATAGTAAACTGAAATTACGTTCATTCTGTTCAAATATACATTTTAAAGTCTTCAGTGTGCCAGATTTTGCAACATATTTGTGGTAGTCATGGCTAAAGTCTGTACTCCTTACAAGACCATTGTTCATTTTTGCTTCTTTTGTGTGTCCTTTCATGATTACAGGTATCAAGAGCTGGTGTGAACAGCTGTTTTTGCTTCGCAAATGCATCAGATTATTTTACTCTGCAGGAATGAGATGTCCTATGTACGTCGTGACTGAGATTACTTTAATGAAAAAAATTATCTGTCCATTTCTTCAACACTTTTAAGGCTAAAAATGGTAAAAAAATATTTACTGCACTGTTTTCTTTTATTAAGCACGTGGTGTTACACATTTTAAATATTGTATATTGCATTTACAGGTAGGTAAACTAAATACTGGAGCTGTTATTTGTAAGTCACAGAAGTTATTTCTGAGATTTACTTAATAAATTTAGGTTCTCATGGCTCACAGAACTAAGGTTTTGCACAGTTTAGGACTGTAAAATACTGAATTAAGCCAAAGTAATCAAATCTGCAATTTACTTTTTACAAAAACAAGAGCCCCCAGCATATTTTAGTTATCTAGGGGTTACATTTCAAATTGTTGAAACATAATGGGCCTCCCAAAATAGTGAAAATTTGGTTATGAAGACTGCAAATGGAATTTATTTTTCTGACTTGTTTATTATGACAAGAAAACGCTCCCTCTGTTCTGTCCTACACCATAGTACTTAACTATAATCACATGTAATGTCATCACTTCTGAAACAGAGAAGGCAATGATTGTTTATACCAAAAAAATGTGTCTGCTTTCAACTTTCTTTGGGGAAATTGGAGAACGCATCATTTTTGAAAGACAAGGTTGAAGTATGCCTGATTTAAGCACTTGTGTTTCAGAAAAAAATGCTATAAATCCAACTGTAATCCTAATGCGATTATGATGTGTTACTACAGTAACAGTTTCTCTTCAAAGACCACAGTGTAATTATGCAGTCTGCTTTATAATTATGGTGTTCACTAAGATTATTAGTCTTAATCAGATTTAATCCTCAAATTATCTGCAGATATTAGTTAAGAACACAAGGAAAACGACATATAACACCTTACATAACAGGCTGTCAGAAGAGGATAATTTATTATAACTTGTTTATGAGGCTGATACATTTTTATTGCAGATTTAATGGTTATCTATCTGCTATCAAAACCATTGATTATTGTAAATGGAAAGTTATACATTTTAATTATTCCTAAAAAAATTTACAGATGCAATGTAATAATGTTATAAGCTGTAAAGGTAATGTATTAGTATGCTTAAGGAGATGAAGTGGCTGACAGTACCAATGGAAGACAGGCTGGGATGGTAATGTTTCTAAGTGGCAGGTGCTAATATAATGCTATAGTAAAGCAGCTTATCATCAGAATATGTGGGCTTTGATTAACTCTAAACAATGGGTCTTTAATAGTATTAGGATACATTTGGAGAGGAAACTATATCTGAATCATGATAAATGGGCATTCTTATGTATGGAGCTTTTCTCCCCGGGCCTCCGCTGAAAATGGACCTATGTCCAGTCAGACACTCCCGGTCAACAAATATAAATAAATAAATAAAACAAATAAATGTAAAATAGGTATGGGACCAATTCAAGGAGGTTAAGAATATTCTTCTGGAAATGCAGCCACATATATTTATACATTCTGAGCAGACAAATAGTTATGTATTTTGAGCAGACTTTGTAAAATGCTCCCAGCTTTTTCAGACAGGTGTTGAGAATGTTGAGAGGGGATCCACAGAAAAAAACTGTGGCCATTTTTTGAAAGCTGTACTAAGCACGCTGAGCTTGAGGGGGGGATGTGCAAGTAATGCTGGGTGGAGTTTTGCCAGTTAGAGATGTCCTGACCTCACCTCTCTTTCTAATAGGCACATGGCTAAGGACAGATTGGTCTAAGCATGAGGAAATTGTGTTAGTCCTGTAGATGTTGGCTTCCAATAAAGTGTTCAAAATCTGGTAGAATACAGAGCTTCCTTGTCTGCTGAATATATAAACAAGGTACTAGAATACATATATTAGAGTGAAACCTTTGTGTCTTAGGTGTGAGTAGAGTAGGACTGATGAGCAAATAGCTGTCCTGGCTGATGTGTCTCAAAAAGGGTACATTATAGCCTCACAAATACTGACAATATCTTAGGAGAGCCTTACCTAAGATGGGGGGGGGGGGCATATTCCCCAACACAGGAGACTGTTGATCTCACACACCTGTCAGTCATCTGCTTTATTGACCATAGAGTGTTGCCAACATTCAGAAGTTTTGACCAAAAAAAAAAAAAAAAAAAATATATATATATATATATATATATATATATATATATATATATTCTGTGTGGAGTCTGCGTGTCCTCCCTGTGGTCACATGGGTTTCCTCTGGGTGCTCCTCTTTCCTCCCACATTCCAAAGACATGCAGTAGGTGGACTGGACTCTGTATATGGCTGTAGGTGTGAGTGTGTATGCGGCTGAGTGGTATGAGTGAAATACCGTGGCAGGGCTAGCCACCCGGCAGTGTAAACCTTGGTTCAAGATGATTGTCACTGCTGAAGTGACACTCTGACCCCATTTGCAAAATGGGAAAATGGATGAAAACACATCGATGCAATTCATTTGAAAGCTGCCCAGATGATGACCATGCAGTGATTGTCTCTTGCCCTTTAAGGGAATGATAGGGTATGAGCATGGTAATATGGCAGATCACTGACAAACACAGAACGGAAAGTATGATTTAAAAGACAGGATTATTGGTCGGGCAGTCGCCTAGGAAACAATCTTACAAAAATATAAAAGACTTGATAGTTGACATGATTTTAAATAAATAATACTAGTTCACTGAAACTTACATTGAGACAGATTCAAAACATATGAACCACCTCATCTATCTCTTTTGAATATGTGTTATGTTTTACCTTTCAGTTGTATTTAGAATTTTAACTATGGGAAAGGATTCCAAAAGCCCTTACTTCTAGCTGCTCCAAGTTATTCCATTGCTATTCCAGCTGTAAAGTAGCTTCATATCAGAATAGCCTAGACTACTTTAGGGCAAGGATTTAGAATTTCTTACATTTTATACTGGCATCAGCATCTACCCTAATCTTTCCATTTTTTTACATGGGGGTGGGGTGTCACATTAATAGTCACCATTATCTAGAGTCAGTGGTCACACAGTGTATAAAATTATAAAATTTCCATGATGCCCTGGCCAGATTTCCCTTAGTAGTATAAATACCATCTCAGGTTTCTCCTGAAAAGAGGTACTAGCCTAGTGGGACAAACCCAGTCAACAAAGGATAAATAAAATAAATAGATATAGGGTAGAAAATTATGACTTATAACAAAAGAACAGTCCACAGATCTGAATATTTTAATAAAGTGACTTTAACGTTTGATGTCTCAAAATGTTGATAAGTTCATAGGTTCACAGGTGCATACTAGGCTAATGAACCCTGGGGCCTTTATAGGCCTAGGCAGCCTTCCTAAATGTATCCCGCAGGTTTATGTGCCTTAGAGGTTATTTTTAGGGGTATATGTAAGCTAGGGTAAGATTTACAGGCTGCCTCTGTCCATTAGAGAGATATGTGTAAGACACAGGTGTAGTTCAGATTTCCCCATCAAATGGTCCAGATTTCTGTTGAGTAGGGTTATGGAAGAACTTTGTTTCACATTGATGGGAAGCCTGTTCCAGAACAGAGGAATTCTCTAATTCACATATCTGCAACTCCAACATGTCCTATTTATGCCATAAGCAAAGTTTAAATCCCTAAGTCGAATAATTCTGATGCTATTTATTTTGCAGATATGAAAAGGGACCATCAGAGTGGGATCCAAGAATACCTTGTATGCCAAGCATGGATTACCTCTCAGCAATCTATAAGAAACAGAATATAGAGATAGGGCTTTGAGGTTATCTGCATAGGATATGCTATTTACTCCCTGTATTCTTTTTGTGAGGAACCTCTGTCTACATTCCAGTTTTTGCGTATACCTGGTAAGGTATGTACTGACGGGACATTGTACTCAATAATGGGCCTGATGAGGGTCAAATACACTGGAACTGTGACTTCCTTGAACCTAGATATCATGCCCTTGCTTATCAGTTGGGTAACAGAAAGATTTCTTTACTACCTTATACACATGTTGGCCGAAAGTCAGGTTACTATGACATAGGCACTGAATTTTAAGTCATAGCTTTGGCACCAGTCATTTGTCTGTTTCATCCCTTCCTATATGATGCTAGTGTCTTGTGGGGATTCTGTGACTGTATCTAGTTTCAAATTATCTGCAGACTTGGTCAGCCAGATGCCCTTGACATTGGCCTTGACTTCCAAGAAGTAGATGCCAAAAAGAAGCAGACCCGGCACAGACCTCTGTGGGACTCCACTACTGACTGGCCTCTTTGTGGAGGTGGTCTCCCATAGCCTAACTTCTTGAGTCCTATCTGAGAGCCAGATGGCTATCCAGCATGTAACAGAGGGGTTTATGCCTATATCCATGAATTTGTTTGCAATGCCTGAGGGGGATATAGTATTAAATGCCTTAGCCAGGTCAAGGTAGGCAGTATGCACTGTTTTGCCCTCATCCATTGCCTTAGTGGATTATTTGGACTATTTTAGTAAAATGTTTGAAATTTCAAATGAAGAGAATACATATTTTAGGGTCTCAAAAATGAAATTAATATCACCTATGCTAAAATTGATTATGTACTTCTTGATATGGTTTTGCAGGGGACTCTTTCTGATCAATTATTTGAGTTTGTGTGTGTTCACAAATATGTTATGCCATTTATTTATGAAATACCTGCAATCCACAAGAATTCTATTGATTTACCTTTGAGACAAATTTTGACAGCCAGAAAGTCAAAAACTGAACTGCTGGCAGCTTATGTAAATTTTATGTGTAAACATTTCTTGAATGGATTAAAGCATATAGTCAGAGATTTCTGGTATTTATTTGAGGTAGTAAATATTATACAATATAAGAACAATATTTTATTTGTGACAATTGATGTGGTAATTTATTTTCAGTAATACTACATGATATTGGTTTAAAATTTTTCTTTGAGATTTGAGGGAGGATAAACTCCTTAATCATAATAAATTGCTGGTAGTTAACGAGTTTATGGATTTAGTATTACATAACAATTTTGTGTTTTTTGAATGGGAACACTTTCGTCAATTATCTGGGGTAGTAATGGGAACTAAATGTGCACTCTTATATGTAAACCTTGTTTTGGCTAAATGGGAGAAGAAATACGTTTTTGTTCCCCATTTTACAGTAATATTTTTCATTATTTCAGATTCTTGGATGATATTTTATTTTTTTGGGAAGGAGACACCACTGATTTTTTTTTTGAGTTTACATATGCTTGTGATTATTTCAAATTAATTATCTTGATGTCACTTTAATGAAGGATAGCAAAATGATAGATAGTCTTCCACTATTTATAGGAAGGAAACCTACTCCAATTATTTTTTGCATTTCAAAAGTAACCACCCTTTGTTTCAAAAATGGAATATTGTCAAAGAGCAGATGGTTCTACTCTACATAATGATTACTTAGATTCTGTGTTTTTGGATGAACTGGATAACTTAATGCGAATGTTTACTGATAGGTACTATCTCCATCTACATTGAATAAGCATAAAAATGAAATAAAATAAATAAAATAAAACCACGGAGGAACAGACCATTAAATTAAATGAGTATAAACCATGAGAACGGCACCAAAAAATGATCATGGTTCCAGTAGATAGTGTTCAATAAAGTTGTTGTTGTTGTGTCTTTCGGCTTTTCCCAGTTAGGGGTCGCCACAGCGGAACTCTGGTCTGCTAATGATTGGTAGTTGATTTTTACGTGCCGAGTTACCAGCCCTGATGCACAACCTTCAACGAAGGTACGCCCATTCACGCATGTCTCCACGCAGAAGACACTCTAGCTGAGAATCGAACCGGACAGCATCTTACTGTGAGGCGACAACACTACCGCAGCACCACCACCACGGTCCACTTACTAAATAATATTTGTGGTAGTATTTTAGTCTGGACACTCCTTTACTGTGCTTTACTTTAGGAGGACTGGGACTATTCATCTAGTGGCAGTAGGTGTTTACCTGGTCTATATGAGATGGGAAGCACACAAAAGGGCTCCAAGTATTTTTTGAACTTTTCCTATATACTGGTGCTGTACTTTAACAGTTTCTTAAGCTATTTGCTGTTGTTTTTGCACTTTATAGCAAAAAAAAAAAAAAAAAAAAAAACTGCACTGACTACTGCTGCCTTAAGTAGTTAATTGCAGTGTACTATACTGTATCTATTTTAGATATTATTTAGTAAGTGTTTTATAATTTATATTTATATATGTTGCATTTTAATGTATAAATTGGCAGTATGCTTTATTTGTTTTATTGAGAGGTCTGATTTTGCAGGAACTTCATGACTGGATATTATGCTTAATTTATTTAAAGATGTTTCTTTTTAGCGACTGTATTAATCAGGTCTGAGGAAGTGTTTGATACGTGAAAGCACGTACTTGTTTGCACGTCTAATAAAGATTTGTTTTTATTAAGCTTTGACTTGTATATATTTTATTGAACCCTATACACTGGAACCCTAGTCGTTTTTTGGTGCCGTTTTCTTGCTTTATAAAAATGAAAAAGTTAATGATAGGAGGGTAAAATATGCCTCCATATTGGGTGGTCATATAATGGAAACACCCTCAGTGACAGGTACTTCTTTGGTTAGTAATAACATTATGAAAACTGAAAATAAAACTGATAAGACTGGGTCTGTGGCATTTCCTTATAATAACAATGCACATATTTTTGTCAACATATTGAGAAAAATGTGGGAACTGATGTTTCCACAGGATTTGAAGAGAAATTTGGGTGAGCACCCCTTGATTACTTACGGTACATGGAAATGACCTTAAAACATTTTTAGAAGGTGATTCATGGTCTACATTTAGTAGGGAACATCTAGTGTGATGAGATATGGATTTTGTAAGTATTGCAGATACATTAATAATGGTCCCTATGTTTGTGTTGAGGGCTATAATACAAGTATTGCATACCCTGACAGGGTTCATTGTAATACAACCAATGTGGTATGTTTGACTACATGTATATTGTGTTCGGCTTCCTGTGTGGGTAAAACCACAGGAAGACTAAGGGATAGGATTTATGAGCACCTTTATGGCATTCATAAAGGTATGAGTAGAAATGCCTTATTCAGACACACAGAAATATAAAGATTTTAATAAATTTATTTTCTTTGTTATTGGTAGAGTTTTGTACAATGACAAAAGTGGTAATTATGAGAACCAGTTAGAGATGAAATAATTGTTTTGGCAAATAAGGTCACATGCATATTCTGAACCCGGTTTGAATGATTTTCTTTCTATGACCAGCGTTTTGAAAGGTAGGGCATTCAGGCTATGATTTTAATTGTTATTTTTTAGTTATTTTTTTATATATTTGGCATTTTAGCGTTTTTTTTTTTTTTTTGTTTTATTCATACACTTGTTTTTGAGTTTATATTTTGTATACATTATGTACTTTTAAGGCTCCGTATTCTTAAGTGGTGGTGAGATCTGATTGGTTGCCATCATTATTTAAGGGGACATAATTCAAGAATGTTTACTCTGATGGTGTCTTTTTGAATTGTAAGACAAAGGTGGTACTTGGTGTGTTTTATTAAATCCTGAAGCTCTGATTGTCATTGTATAAAACGTTTTGGACCCTCTCAAAGAATACCACCAGACTGAGTAGGCATGATTTTCCCTTGATGAAACCAAATGAGTGCGGATCCAGTGCTAAAAGGTTTTCTGTGTCCTTATTATTTCCATGATAATTCTTTCCCTGGCCTTGCATATGAGACTAGTCACATTTATGAGTATGTAGTTCCTGGGATGTGTTACTGGCCTGCCCATGTGTAAAGGGATGACTGTTGCAGTTCCCCATTTGTATGGTACAAAACCTGTCTATAGGCTATGGTTAAACTCTAGTGGTCCTGATAGGTCATGTTTCAGACTATTTAGGAGACATTGTGGGATAATATTGGGGACCACTGATACAGTATTTTTGGCTTTACATAGTGCATCCAGGACCCAGTCTCTAGTAATAGGTAGGGGGTGTTATTTCTGTTGGTATTACCTGACAGGATGGAATTGGGGGGGGGGGTAAAATTGGACCCGAGTTTGTCAGCCAGTAAATTTGCTATATCTTCTGGCTTTTTTTTAAATTTCTCCAAGTCTTTTGGGTTTCTAATATCATGATGGAATGCACCCATTCCTAAGTCAAAGTATGATTAAAGTTTATGAAATTAGTATTGTTTCAAGCTTTGATATTAGCCAAAAGTGCTCTTCGCAGCACCCACAATGTACCCAGTCATGACTCCTGCAAGTCATGCAGAGTTACTTGTATCAGTAACATACCTAAGTACAATTGTAGATTCTTTTTTATAAGACCCGTTGCTCCTACTACTATTGGAACTGTCTGGGTATCCTTCTTCTACATTGCCCTCATTTCTGCCTGCAAATCCTGGTATTTTATGACTTTGTGTCTCTCTGTACGTAAGTCATTTCAGTCACTGGGTGTAGCAATTTTGATGATCAGTGTTACTTTTATTTTCTTGGACTACTATATCTGTTTTTCTCGTGTCCATTTTTTGAACTGTTGGCAATGGGTGATCTCATGTGCAATAAATTTCATAATTTTCTATAATGCTTTGTGGCTCATATTTCCAATGTTTTTCAGCTACTTAATGCAACAATCTTGCCACACTATTTTGCCTCTCAGAATACAGTCCTTCTGCCATTAATATATCACAACCAGCAACAAGATGTGTGACTGTTTCCATTTCTGTTTTACAAAACCTACATTTGTCTGTTTCTCCCACATGTTCAATGAACTTTGTAAACCAAAGTGTACATAGTCTACTATCTTGGGCTGTCAATATTAAACTTTCGTCTTTTGGTTTAAATTCACCTCTCCTTAACCATTCCTGCATTCGATCCTGATCAACATAAGGGTGTTCCAAGACTTTTCTATACTTAAAACTATATTTGTGCATTTTCCACATTTCTTGCCTTTTCATCTGATCCTTCATCTTATATTTGTTCTTGGCACATTCAGTTGTTGCCTGATTTTTATCTAATTCTGGTTTGATTTCCATTCTCTCTTGATGCCGATATGCTTCTGCTAAACTAAGCAGGGAAGGCATCTTAGACTTATTCTCTTCATGTTTCAAAACTTTCATTGAGTTTGGGTCTTCTAAGGTCAGCAGATATGTATGCAGTCCCACGATTACAATTTCAAGGCCCATACTTCCTTCAGAATGGGGAATATATAATCTTGGTATGCACTGATTTTTATAAATCATTTGCTGACAGGAAGCATCCTTCTTGTTTTCCTGTCCAACCTATCAAACACCTTTTGGGGGCAGTTAATTACTCCAAAACTGTAAGCTAGGATAGGAAGAGCAAATTGGTTTATAGCTTGGACTTTATTCCTAGATGTCACTGCTGTTTTCAATATTGATTGAAGTCTTTTAAAATATTCCTTACTAAGTTTTCTTTGCATTTGTTCATATTTTATTGTTGATCCTTCACCAGTTATAAATATTTATACACTCCCTCTTGCTCAAGTTCTTTTATATCACATTCTTGTCCCAAACTGATGTTTTCTTGGGGCTGCAGCTTTCCTGCTTTAAAGGTTGCTTTTGCACATTTATTAAGATCAAATGACATTCTTATATCATCTGAAAAAGTTTTGATCACTTGCACTTGTGCTTTCAGTTCCTCATCTGATGAACTAAAGAGTTTTAAGTCATCTACAAAAAGAAGATGAGAAGTCTTTTCACTTTGTGGTTTTCTGGGAGCCAGATTACAGCCATGATCTAATCTGTTAAGTAGACAGCTTAATGGGTTAAGGGCAAGACAAAAGAGCAGCAGTGACAAACAGTCAACATAGAATATCCCTCTTTGAATTTTTATTGTTGGAATAATAATTTGTCCTTTATCATGGCTTAACTGCAAAGTGGTTTGGCACTGTTTCATGGTTGTTGTAATGTAATTGATCAGTGTAGGGTATATCTTATACATTTTAAGCACTTTTTTATCCATGAATGTGGGATGCTGTCAAATGTTTTTTTGTAGTCTATACATGCCATACTTAGATTCTTCAACTTTGTACAGTTCTCCAATATGACTTTATTTAACAACAAATGATCTTTTGCTCCATATGACTTTCTTTTATTACCTTTTTGTTCTATTGACATGATTGCGTTTTCTTCTAGATGACTATAAACTCTGTCGGCATCAATTCCAATGTATAGTTTGTACTTTATTGGAAGAAAAGTTATTGGTCTATAATTTTTAAGATAGCTTGCAGGTTCACTCTTAAGTAGGAGTATTGTTTTTCCTGTTGTTTACTAGGCTGGTGTCTGTTCAGGGTGCACATATAAATAGTTTTTACTCTTGGCTAAATCTTCATGCAAAGATGTTAATACTCTTAGCTGTGGCTACAAGTAGGTGGCCCCGTTAATGATCAGTTCTCACTCTGACATTTGCTGCCTTTGAGGTTTTGGACATAGTTAAAGAAAGTCTTGTGATTATTCTTTACCTGGGAGGCTATCTTTACCTCAGAGTTGGCTTTAGTAGACTTAATTTGCCCTCTTAGTTGTTTGTTTATATTGACAAGAGTGTTATTATCACACTGGGGCATAACACTTTCTACTAAATATAATACTTGGAGCTCCTCAACTGGCCTGAAGCTAAGACAAAAATGTTTTAATTTTATGCCAAAATGGCGTTAGTTGCAATTTGTAAATATTATTTTAAAATTTGTTATGGGCTTTTTAAAAGTGTCAAAGGCTATTAAGTTCTAGGACATAGTAACAGGTGCCCTCATTCTCTGCATCCATAAAGGATTTCTGCCTGTCCCAACAACATCTGAAAAAACAATGTATTGACTCAAGCAAGTAGACTGCTGAACAATAATGACAAAGATAATATTCCTTAGAATTTGGGATGTGAAAATGTCCTGCTAATCCATTTTGATCTTAAATGGGACCATGTGACAAAGATGTAACAAACAATTGTGTAATAAATGTGTTAACAGCTCGAATTATAGCAAAGCATCTAACATAATCTTAGTAGAACTATATAATGTTTAGAATACCTGAAATTTTGTTTAAACATATTTTGTTTAAAACTGTATGCTTAATTATTATAAATTAATATATTGTAACATAATGTCATACATTTTGGACCTTTGACATGCACTTTGCTTCTCAGTTATTTAAGAAGTAATGCACATTTTATTGTGGTTTACTTTCTAATCTGATATGGAACCAACATCTTTAAAGTCTAAAATTCATTCAGAGAAAAAAATCTTAATATTTGAATGAACTACTAGTAAATGATATGCATAATCTTCTAGATTTACTTTGAACAAATAATAATAAATAGATTTATTAAAGAGTTAAAAATAAGACAAACCAAGGACAATCCTGACATGTGCAATTAACCAAATTAATGAAAAGCACATATTAAACAACCTGTATGCAGAGATGTACCAGTTTAGCGTAGTTAATGTGTTGTAGGAAATTGTATTATTCTATGTCTGAGGTCAGTAACCCAAAATCTAAAATGAGCCATTTTTAATTCCTTCAATAACCAAGTATTTTCAGAATTAAAGCAGCAGCAGCCTTCTTGTTTCCAAATGAAATAAAGGTCAGAGATATATACCTGTAGGTATTCAGAAATGCTTACCGCTTCTATGATCCATTGTGTTTTTATTTCAGTTAGTTAAATGGAATGTTGCTAAATGTTAATCTCAAATCTGCCCTCTGCTCCACCTTAGTAATGGGTAATAGCCCTAACCCTAATGCTGCCCCTTCCCCCAACCTTAACCCTCCACCTCACCTTCATAAAAAAACTTCCTGTAACACTGCCACAACACAAGAGAGAGTCAGACTCACAAACACTCACAAAATACACACAATGAACACTATATCTATCCCCCTAACCTAACCCCGACCCTAACCCTAAAATACACAGACTCCCACACAAATATACAACACCCATCCTCCACTCATCTCCCACCTTAACCCGAACTCACATACGTACATAAAAACACTCTCACCCCTCCAACCCCATTTACCTATCTAGACATTACATACCATTGACGTTTCCGCCACTTGACTAACTATACCATCGATATTAATCCACACTCCCTGGATTGTTGAAGAAATAGCACCTTTATCTTCTTTTTCTTCTTTCAGCTTTTCCTGGTTAGGGGTCGATACAGCAGATCACCTGTCCGCTCATGATTGGCAGTGGAGTTTTTTTACAGTGTCAAGTTGCCAGCCCGGTGCCCAACCTTCCACAGAAGGCACAAACACACACACACACACACACACACACACACACACACACACACACACACACACACACACACACACACACACACACACACTCACACCTAGGGCCAATTTAGAGTGTCCAATCCACCTACTGCATGTCTTTGGGATGTGGGAGGAAACTGGAGCACCCGGAGGAAGCCCACACAACCACAGGGAGGACATGCAGACTCTGCACAGAAGGCATCCCAGCAAACAAACCTTTATATAAAGTACCTTTGTTAAATTCAGTTTGAGTAAGATTAAACTTCTATTATGTTCAGAACATTTGACCCTTTATCATATGTACATTTAAATGATATCCATCCATTTGGAGTTAGCAAGTGTTCAAATGTTTAATAAAATTCAGCAGTGAACTCATTATGGGCCTAATGAGGTTATTGGTTATAATTGTGAAGCTCTTTGTGCTTATATTATCTTAATCTTATTTGCTTGATGGACTTCAATTATATAATGGACAGGCAACTTAGTAAATGTCATCCATTACTTTTAGACTGACTGCTGTACCACAAATATATATAATGTTTTATGAAAGTCACGGTTTCTTATTAACCAGCTTTTGGAAAAGCACCACTGATGTATCATATAATCTTGTAACAAATGAAATACAAGTACTCATAACCTGTTGTTTAGGTTTAAAAGAAGGAAGGTAATACTATTTGGGACCTCTGGCAAAATAGCTACTTTAAGACTTTGGATTTGGATTAGAGCCCTTTGATTAGTCTTCTTCTTCTTCTTTCGGCTGCTCCCATTAGGGTCACCACAGCAGATCATCTGTTTCCATTTCTTCCTGTCCTCTGCATGTTGCTCTGTCACACCAACCACCTGCATGTCCTCTCTCACCACATCCATAAACCTTATCTTAGGCCTTCCTCTTTTCTTGTTACCTGGCAGCTTCATCCTTAGCATCATTTTCCCAATATACTCTGCATCCCTCCTCAGCACATGTCCAAACCAACATAATCTTGCCTCTCTGGCTTTGTCTCCAAACCTTCCAACCTGGGCTGACCCTATAATATACTTATTCCTAATCCTGTCCATCCTCGTCACATCCAGTGCAAATCTTAACGTCTTCAACTCTGCCACGTCATGCTCTGACTCCTGCCTTTTTGTCATTGCAACTGTCTCCAACCCATATAACATAACTGGTCTCACTACCCTCTTGTAGACCTTCCCTTTCACCCTTACTGGTACTCATCTGTCACAAATCACTCCTGACACTCTTCTCCACCCACTCCATCCTGCCTGTACTCTCTTCTTCACCTCCCTTCCACACTCACCATTACTCTGAACTGTTGATCCCAAGTATTTAAACTCATCCACCTTCACCACCTCTACTCCCTGCATCTTCACCATTCTTCTATCCTCCCTCTCATTCACACACATATATTCTGTCTTAGTCCTGCTGACCTTCATTCCTCTTCTCTCTAGAGCATATCTCCACCTCTTCAGGGTCTCCTCCACCTGTTCCCTACTCTCACTACAGATCACAATGTCATCTGCAAACATCATAGTCCACGGGGACTCCTGTCTGATCTCGTCTGTCAACCTGTCCATCAACATTGCAAATAAGAAAGGGCTCAGGGCTGATCCTTGATGTAATCCCACCTCCACCTTAAATGCATCCGTCACTCACACCGCAAACCTCACTGCTGTCACACTACCCTTGTACATATCCTATACCACTCTTACATACTTCTCTGCCACTCCCGACTTCCTCATACAATACCACAACTCCTCTCTAGGCACCATATCATATGCTTTCTCTAAGTCCACAAAGACACAATGCAACAAAGAGCCCTTTGATTAGTAATGTCATATAATCAGTGCTTCATGCTAGCTTACTCCTCCCAACTATTACTGTGACCACAAGGATCCATAAGCCTTTCTAATTCTTGAATTTCTCCTTTAAATGCTAAGATTATTATCATTACATTTCTGAAGGTAACTGCTGTAACTTAATTAGATTTTCTCCTGTTTTATTCTTCAGACAGTTGCACATTAGCTCTGCTTGTCAGGATTCTTGTTTAAACATATCATCTTTGGAATAAACAGCATGCTGAAAATATTTGCTTCCATCCTTATTTTTAATTAAAGTATTTTATAAAAATAATGAAAATAATGTCCCATCTAACAGAGATCAGGATGTATGAGAATATAGCCATGTGTAGGAATGGTCTACTGTGAAGATCCTGTACTATGCAAATTTGGAAAAAAAAAGTATCCCACTAGTCTGTAACCAAAAATAACTGGACAGTGCCTACTGTGTTTAAACAGCATGAAATGGATGTTAGGATTGCATAGCAAAATCTGCTGATGGCTGTATGAATGATAGACACGTCATGATCAACTATTGCCCAGTAGGGAATGAATCAGCAGAGATTGGCATGACTGGCTAAATGGTTGGTAGGCATGGATTATAGCAAAACATTTGATGAAGTACAGCGCAACAAATTCATAATGAAATCCTTATTAATGAACATTATCCCATATGCATCTGAATGGGTATTAACTGGTTGATAAATAAGAACTGTCAGACTAAACTAAATTAACAAACAAACAAAGAAAGAGTAATGAAGTACAGAATGACCCAGGGATCAGTTTTAGGACCTTAGCAATATATATATATATATATTTATATATATATATATATATATATATATATATATATTTATTTATAAGAGAGAGAGATAGCAATTGAAGTGTACCTAAGGAAACAGAATTAGTTAACTATGTCAACAACACACAACTTGTCTACAGTATCTTTATTTCTGTAGTGCTTGTATGCTCTAGTATGCATATGGATAAATTCCACATAAAATAAAACACATGAAAAGGAGAGAGAAAACGTAAAGACACTTCAATAACAAGCTTTCATGATAAGGACTTATTCCCACGAGGAAAGGTTTAGAATAAAGAATGAGTGCAGTGTGTCCTATAGAATATGGTGCACTTATTATAAGGAATCTGGCAAACAGGGATGAACATTTTTCAGACAACTATTACTAAAAGTGTTCTACTAAACGCATATTTGAGAAAATACCATCTTGTAAATCTTAAAATGCATAACAGGTTATAGATTAGTAGGTTCACAATGCCCTTGTGGGCCATTTTAAGCCTAGTCAATTACTACATGTGCAATCAAACCCTATACTTTGTGTGTGTAAGGTAAACACCTTAACCGTTATGCTAACCTACCACCCAATTACACATTGTTTTAACTGTTAATAGTTGGAGGATGGATATCAGTGGATAAAGAACTAAGGAAGTGCATGCTGGGAAGAGAGAATATCCATTAAGGTGCTGTGCTTTGGCTTGCCCCCAAATTTACTAATCTAGACTAGTCCTGCACGGAAGCAGCCACTAAGGAGCAGGACGGCAGAGCGCCATGCACAGTAATGAAGGCGGGCCGCCCGAGCTCCCAGGCTTACACGGAGCGTGTACAAGTGCAGGGAGTGTGTCTGAGAGCAGAGCTCTCAGAATAAACATGCCCCTGCAATGTTGAACAGCAGAAAGTGGAAATAAATGAGCGATACCACTCAATAGGTGTCCACATATCCCCACCAACAGTCCCCCATGTGTACAACAGCAACAGGACATAAAGATCAAAAGAAGAACCCCCATATTGGTGTCTAAAGCTCTGAGTACAGCTAACAGTAGGTGTGTGAGTGTGCCCCTTGGTTAGCCATGGTGAAAGCAGCCTAAAAGGCTGAAGAGGATAACAAGGATGATATATGCAAATGAAGCATGTCAGCATAGTGTAGTGGGCAGAGCATTTGACTAACGAGCAGGCATTCCCAGTTTGAGGTGCAGCACAGTATATTTTACATGGCAAAGCATCGTATAAGCAATATTTCTAATGCAAAACCCACTAAATAACACACATTTTTTATGAACAGGAGTATTGCATGAAATGCACATGTGAGGAGACAGTATCATAATGAATAAGGCAGCAGTAAGCAGGTGTAAGTACAGATAAGCAGTAGTAAGCATATGTAAGCACTAGTAAGCATATGTAAGTGCGTTTGCATGGGGTTAAGCACTGCCGACACAGATTAAGCAAAGGAGAAGCTAACTGGGTGAAGACATTGTGACCGGAAGTTAGCAGTGCTTACCAATGCGCAAACCCATTTACAACTGCTTTAAAGTGCCTTAAGCACACTGTATCCAATGGCCGGTGTTCTGCCCAGCAACAAAAAAACAGCTTTTGCAAGGCCGCAACCCAGGACCATGCACACCATACACAAAATGATTTACCTCTAAGCCATGGCAGATATACATAAATCGTATGATGTCAGAAACATAATCCCGACCCAGTCATGCAACAGTACAGAGAATGTATACCTACAGCTAGATGACATGTGTATGCAAATATATTACTATCTAAATGGATACAACATATCTATAGATGTAGTCACATATATATATATATATATATATATATATATATATATATATATATATATATATATATATCCAGAGATATATACATAATCTATACAAATATATGAGCAGATATACGTGCAAATGCCGATAACTACACACACATATATATATATATATATATATATATATATATATATATATATATATGTCAACATCTATATGTCCACATATACACAGAAAGTTACATATATGTGCACAGATATATGTCTCCATAGGTATATACGGACATAGAAATATGTAAGCAAATATATATACCCACAGAGGTATATATGACCAGACATCTGTAGATAGCAATGATAGATGAACAGAAACATATATGTCCACATGCACCGTTAATGGGCATGAGAGGCCCCAAACAATATACGTCACGTATGAATTGGCATACCCCCTGCCCAGCCAAACACGTCTGCCCTGCAATACACTACCAAGCTAATTGTATTGTACATGTGTCACTGACATAGGGATTTAAAGTAGCCCTGTGTTATGTTACACATTTTGACATCACATACCCCTCTCCCCCACTCACTAGGTGGGCCAAGCAGTACAGGCCCATCCAACCCAGGCCATCCCCGACTCATACATTCATTACCCACAGTTCCACTTTCCCCCACCCGCTGCAGACACGCAGCCACCATCCCCACCCTGGTTACCATCCCGTAGCTACCACACCACCACTCATTGCCCCCCCTCCACTCCCCCCCTCAGGAACTATCACGTATATTGTCCTGACCCAATTATCCTAGGTCTGGCACACACCGTAGTCCATGCACATAGCCATGGCTACCTATGTAACTCTGGGTGTAGACGAAAGTTGAATACCCAATGTTTGGGTTGTCCCACATGGGACGAATGTATTCCTGGTACTAACAACAGATTTCACTTGTGACTCTGTGTACACTAACAGATTTAGTTGTAGGTATCGCAAAGCATACATGGCACACAAGGTTGGCCGGTATGCACATGAAACACAGTATCCAGCAATACCAGTCAACATTACAGGATATGTAGCTAAATATGCAGAGGTATGTGTGTGTATATATATATATATATATATATATATATATATATATATATATATATATATATATATAAATACCCATAATTAAATAGATATATATCTCTCCCCCTCTGTAGTACAAATGTATACATACATAGACAGACATATATATAAATACCCATTTATAGATATGTACATATGCAGACACCCATACATCCACATGTCAGAGATATATACAGCAATATATATATATATATATATATATATATATATATATATATATATATATATATATATATATATATATATATATATATATATATATATATATATATATATATATATTTGTGTGTGTGTGTGTGTGTGTGTATAAATATATATATATATATATATATATATATAGATATATGTATATACATACATACACAGATATATATCTATAATATGATACAGCACGTAAGAATTACATATGTTCACAGGCTGTGCCAATGGGGGTGAGGGGCCCAATCAACAAACGTGTAACACATAGCATAAACCCCTCCCCCCCAGCCAGACAGGGGAAACATACAAACAAACACACAAACAATGTAAACAATCCACTGCTCCCCAAACTACAGGCAGGATACAACCAGAGGGGGGGACCCACTAAATCTAATCTTGGAACAGAGACAGGACTGCCCCTTGCGGAACAACCCAAAAATTGTCTTGTAATAGGAGGCAGCCAGTGAAATGACTTATCAAGGTGGGGCGTGTATATACTCAGACTACAAGGGTGGGAAAGCCTGATGACTCATGGGTCAAGACAATGTATGAGATCGATTCCATGAAGTGGAGAGTGGGCAGTGTGTAAGGTTGTGTTTAGACCCAACCTGCACCCAGAGTATGGGTGAGTGTTGTAGAGGAGGTGCGGGGGGATTATGGGTATGCAATTATGGGCCTAGGTGTGCAGGTGTTGGCTGAAGCGGTTCTATTCGGACCACCCCAGGGATGTAAGCAATAGTGTGCATTGGGCAGAACCGCCACCTAAAGAGCAGCCTCGCACGGTACAAGTCCCACTGCAGTAAAGTCTATTTTACACGGCAAAGTATGGTATAACCAGATGTGTTGTTGCAAATCCCACTAAATAATACCAAAGATCACATGGTCACAACATCCCACTGTAGGCATGTAAGCCGAACTAACTGACATCACAAGGTATTATGGCTTTTCTCACCCCCACTCAGGGGTGTGAGTGTCCAAACCTACCCCGAAATGCAGTGTAAATACACAGGTGCTGCTGTAGAAGAAATAGCCAGCTGTGGACCTTCCCGTCAGCCTTCCTGCACATCCCTGGACATTCCCACTACTATCTGCACCTCTATGTGCCCCATTAACACGACTACCTATCAATCCCTATTTCATTACTATTAATGTTCACAGTCACAAGTAGGTGACATCCTCTTCCCCAACTATATTGGCAGAATCTGGAACACCCTACCCACGTGTATTACCTCAGCTGTCCCACACGACACATGTAAATAACACATGAAGGAACACCTCAAGCACACTTAGATCAGCACATGCTCACCACCTGGTGAAGTCCCCACTCCCGACTAACACTCTATACCCCTACACCAACTAGTGAAACTGACACCTGCTGTCCTGCCTTGCATACAACTCCCAACATCCTGCAAACCTTCCCTATTGCTCCCCCACCAATCATTCCAACGGCCTGCTATACAGTTACAATGTCCCCCCCTCTACCTACCTACCTACTCCTTCACTATTCTCTTCTACTCTACCACACAGGTATGGCATAACCAAACCTAACCCGAATACCTGCGTGTAACCTATCCAGAACTGTTAAACTGGAATCTCATTTCACCTTAAACTGGCCTTTGTCAACAGTCATACCTGACATGTAAACCTGACCTAAGCATGTATAATACCGACATGTTAATGTGAACTAAGCATAAAGAATGTGGTACGTAGCTATGGTAAGTCTGTTACTCTCTATGAATGTGTACTCCTCAGTAGTACATGTAATGTGTAGCTGGGGTTTACTGTGGAGCTCCACTCCCCGGCCCACCACTGACAGTGGGGAAGCATCCAGTCAGATTGTCCCGGACAACAAATGTGAACTAAATACATGAAGTAGTGTGGGGGTATGTGGCAGCAAGCGGGGTTACTTACGCCTGTTTTGGTGGCGGTAAGCAATGCCCACACCGGTTAAGCAATGTGGAGGCCAACTCAGTGTAAGACACTGTAACTGGACGTCAGCAAGGCTGAGCCTCATACACACCAGCGCATACCCGCCTACACTTCCTCTACAGTGCCTTAGGCACTCTGTAGCCAACAGCTCTCATCATGCCCATTAACAAAATAATCAGCACTCCCTGGTTCCAACCCCCCCCACCCTACACACTATAGTCTAAATGAGTTATTATCACAAAGGCATGGCAGATACACTTTCAGCTGCTGTTATCACAAACATATCATCCAGCACAGTCATTCAACAGTATAGGAAATGTATGCAAGTATTAAGATTAATACCAGCAAACATGTGCACATTGCTCAATTACAGTATTCTGAGCAGTCTATGTGTATCAATGAACAGTGCCTGTCCACACATACTGTGAGAACAGTAGTCTTGCACAATGCTGAAAAGAGGAATTAAAAATGGTGCACGCCATGGGGGCATGTGGGCATGCTTCATGCACAGAATTTCACACCTGGGGCAATGGATCCTCGGAACCGGGAGATGAGGCTGGCCCGGTGTGCTTGCAAACCGCTGCCTCTCAAACCCCTGGCAGGATGCTAGCAGTGGGAGAATCATTGTAGACCAGCAAAGTTTACTCGTGACACAACAACAGGTCTGTCCCTGGCAGGACAAACCAAACTTTGTGGGTAACATAGATGTTTCCATCAGTATCAGAGGAGGATCAAGGGAAGGCTCGAATGTACGTGGACTAAACGGATGAAGAGCCTGCAGAAGCTTGGGTCGAGACAGTATAATGGAGGAGCACCAACACATGCAGGGAGGGAAATGTGTGGAGGTGTGGTATAGCTGGTCTAGCAACTGGAGAATGGATGGATGCTGTGTACGGTGAGCTCAGGGGCCGGGGGAAGGAAACATGGGTAGTACATTATGTCAGGAATATGCAAATGAAGCAGAACAGCGATAGATTAGTGGGTAGAGCACCTGACCAATGAGCAGGCATTCCCAGTTCAGGTCCCACTGTAGCACAGTCTATTTTACATGCCAAAGCATGTTATAAAACACCAAAGAGTCCAGCACCATTCAGGAGGTAGATAGAGTCAACGTTTTATGTAACAAAAACAGCATACCGGTTTCAGCAAAACTTACAGCCTTCTTCAGTGCATTAGGTAATTTGAATCCATTAAACAATTAAGTAGTATTTAATTAAACCATACTAGGAGGTGATTGGTATATGCCAGAATTAGCTTAATTCATTAAGGCCAGGTTTAAACAAAGCCCCTAGCCTGACAATCCAGCCAGATTCCTTCGTATTTAATATAGAATGCCAACCTGCTTTATTGGATTTTGAATTTTATCAATGATCGTGAATTTAAATTTAGCAGTGACATGGGTCATTGTATGTTTAAGAAAGTGCATTAGAAATCCTTTTTGTTCTGATATTGCTGAGATGTTCACTAATCCTATATTTTAAAGGCCTAGATGTTTGCCCTATATAGAAAGCCGAGCAAAAACAAGTGGCCATATAAATGACCCAGTCACTGCTACAGTTGCCAAAGCATCTGGTTTCAAAAATATGTGGTGTGTTGCTGCTCGTAAATTCTTTAGTTTTACATATATATGTACAAATACTACAGTGATTACAAGGGTTACTGCCCACTAACTTATCTCCAAATAAGGTGACCTGTTGTGTGGTAGTGGGTGAAGAGTGTCTATAGTGGGTTAGATGGGAGTTGATAGTACGGCCTCTTCTGTATGAGAAGACACTGTGGGGATAGTATTCCATCTAGTTTCTCATTTTCCAGCAAAATATTCCAGTGATTATTAACAATATTTCTAAAGGCATCTGTGTTTTTTTCCAAATGTTGTGACTAAGTGAATGGGTTGGGGAGCCCATGTGTCTTTACCTTTGGGTCCCTTGCCATAAGTTAACAACTTTTTTCTGTCCTGTTCAGTGGCAAAAGAGCATGCCCTTTCAATTTTATTAACATGATAACCCCTATTCAAAAAATGCTCTGAAAGATCACTTTTGCTAATGTTATAGGCTACATCAGAGGAACATATACTCTTGATGCGTAGAAACTGGGATTTTGGGATGTTTTGGTTGATGTGGGAGGGGTGATGACTGGAGACATGTAGTAAGGTGTTAAATTTGTGGAATTTCCGATAAACCTGTGTTCAAGTGTATGATCGCCCTGTCATAGAATCTGGACATCCAAGAAAGTAATTGGTTTGTAATCGTAGTTAAAAATGAAATTAATTCCCCATTTGTTTTCATTTAAATATTCTGCAAATTTCTCAGTATAACCAGCATCTCTTCTCCACACCATCCAACAATCATCCAGATAACATCTCCAGATATCCATGTTGTCTAGAAAAATGTTGTGATTCTCATCATTTATTAGTTGTTCCTCAATGTAAAAATAAACTGGTCTGCATATATAGGGGCGGAAGACGCCCCCGTGGCTGTACCTCTGAGTTGCCAGTAACATCTCCCATGGAAGTAAAAAACATTCTTGGTGAGAACATGTTCAGATAAACAAACAAGAAGGGTATTGAACCCAGGTGTATATAACTCAGCTTTGTCCAGCCAAAACTGGATGGCTTGTAATCCTGCCCAATGTGGGATGTTAGTGTATAGGGCAGTGTCATCCAATGTGCAAAGTAACCAACCTGGTTCCAACTGTGTGTCATTTATGATGTTAAGAAATTGCGTAGTGTCTTTGACTCTGGATCTGACCAGAGGGAGAAGTGGTTGTAGGTATTCAATAAGGAAAGTGGATAATGATTCCTTCAGAGATCCTCGACCCGAGACAATTGGTCTACCTGGTGGTTTGGTAGGATGTTTATGTATTTTAGGAAGCAAATATAAATACTGTGGCCTGGGATCTTAGACTGTCAACTGATACCATGTTCTCTGATCAATGATCCCTTCTTCCTGTGCCAATTTAAGAAAGGCATCAATTTCATGTTTGAATCTGAATGCTGGATCAAGGGGCATATGCATGTAAAATTTGTTATTAGACAGTTGTGTTGTAGCCTCTGTTTCGTACATATTCCAGTCCATAATAACTACTGCCCCACCCTTGTCAACTGGTAAGATAACCAGGTCTTGGTTATTGCTGAGTTTGTGTAAAACATCATTTTCTTGTTTGGTGAGATTATGCTTGTTGTTAGTGTGTATGTTCATGTTAAAATGCAAATCTTTCAACACACATTCTTTAAAAACTGAAACATGTTTGTCCATGGGAGGTATGAATGTAGATTTACAGAAATTAAATCCAGTAGATCTTTGAGACTGGTTTGAATCTGAAAAAAACAGTTTCAGGTTAAGAATTCTACAGAATTCATGAATGTCATTCACAAGAGCATGTTCAGCCACAAAGAAAGATGGAACAAAATTCAATCCTTTGTTCAATAGTTTTATTTCCACATCTGATGGACGTTTAGAAGAAATGTTATGGATATTATTTGTATTCAGTGTGTCAGAATTTTGGCCAAAAGTTGTTGGATGATGTGTACCTCTCCGATGCTTCCTACCCCCTGTGTTTCCTGCCCCTAAAGGGTCAGTGTTAGGTTTTCTCTTCACTGCTGGAGATTCCTCAGTGGAGATAGGATCAAAATCCTTGGCTGATGAAGAGTCATCCCCTGATGTCCTTCCATGTTTGTGACTCCTGTTCCTAAGTATAGATCTAGGTCTTTTTTTCTTATTGATTTATTTGTTCCCTGAGCCTTGGAATATAACACTCTTGTTTAAACCAAATGGTTTCCCTTTGTCATAATCTAAAATGTCTCTGTTAAATTTTTGGGTTTTCCTCTTGAGCAGCTGTTGTTCAAGAGTTGAAAGATCTGTGGCCAAACCATTCAAATGCTTGTTGAAGAAGGATTCTCCTTCATATATCTGGACTCCCTCACAATTGTTGGTTACTTCTACAATATTTGAATCTATGTTTCTTTCATAATATGAGATGAGAGCATCTATAAACAGCATAGAAGCTTTGTTGGGCCTGAGCCCAGTCTTGGGATAGTTTTTCATCTATCTGACTAACTAGGGGTTGGGTGCAAACCCATAATCCCCTTGGGGTAATGTCCTTTATTTTATATGTTTTAAAAAGCTTCAGATGCCAAATTTTGGACCTTAGTGTTCTCATACTTTTCATGAGTTTGTGAAATAAAATCTCACAAAGGTATTCTGGATTGTCCTTTTCCAAAATGATGTTGTCTGAACCTGATGATTGTAATCCAAAAACTGCCAAATTATCACGGTCTGCTGAGAGACCTTCTAATAATTTAGTAAGATCCATGATTAATCCTATATATGTGAGTAGACCAACCAAAAATGCCCCTATAGGTCGGATAAAATAGCTTAGGGCTAGGAATCCCTTATTAAACTAAGATGCAATAAGAATTTGTTAGAATAGGCTGTTATAAGTCAAAAATCAATGACATACACACTGCTTCCAAATCCAAGATACACAACAACATTGTAACCAAATCAATGTTGGAAGAATAACTAAAGATTGAGAAACCCCCTAGTTAGGTAGCCCACTAGCAATTCATGGGCTAAATACAAAGTGCAGCCGATTAGTATCCAAAAATATATATATCTATATATATCAAGTGTGCATAAGTAAGTAAGTCAAATTTCAACATCAATTGCACAAATAGGCAATAGTAGGCATATATATGCACTAGTAGGCATGCGTATGGCTGTATGACTGCTTTCGAGTGCTGTAATCACTGTGTATCCAATGGGCCTTTGTCAGGCCGGCAACAAAATAAACAGCCATGTATGTCACAAACCCAGGACCCCATACACCATAGTCCCGGTAGCTATCCACCAAGCTATGACTTACGTACAGAAGAATGGGGTAGTAGTAAACATGTCTTCACCATAGTATAACCAAACTGAACCTGTGAAAGGCATCCATATGCAGTCATATGTGCCATAACTGACTACAGAACATACATATGTGAAATGGAGTACAGCAGTAAGTCCAGATGTGAGGTGTTAATGTAATAAGGTGTAGAAGTTCCCAGGACCCCAGACAGTGTCTGTACACATGTGTCGAGGATACATGGCACATATATAACAAGTGGCAAAAGGGAAATAAATGCCAAAAGATGATTATCATGCAAATCTAATAATACGCACCGCTAAGCGTAGCACAGCACTGGCTCCCAGACTACTGGTAGGATACTACCAGTGGGAGACACAGTGTCACCCTGCTAAGTCTACTCTTAAACAAATACATGTTCATCCCTGGTGGGATGACCCCAAACGTCTGCCAAAAAGAGTCCTCAGGGTAACATACCATGCCTAAAATGTAAGCACAGAAGGTGACATATGTACGTGAACTACATGTGTGGGAAGCCTGAAGATCCATGGGTTGAGAGAACATACGTGAAGGGTCCCTAGAAGTGGAGAGTGGGCAATGTGTAGTCGTGTGGTTACATTAGGCTGAAACCTGTAGGAAGGATGACTGATGTGGAGGAGGAACAGGGAGGGAATAATGGGTACAACATAATGGACCGATGCGTTCCATGGTTGGATGAACCCGTTCTAATGAGACCGGCCTGTGGATGTCAGTGAGAAAGGAGGGGAGACACAGGGAGGGTACTGGGACATACCATTTCCCATGGCAAATCATGTTACAGGTAATATTTATGTTGCATAACCCACGGAATTACATATATACATGAACTGGAGTACTGCGGCCACGAAATAAGACACACACACACACACACACACACACACACATATATATATATATATATATATATATATATATGTACAGGAGTACTCCAGGAAATGCACATGTGAGGTGTCAGTATCAGAATGCATACAGCAGTAGTTAGGTTAAGCAGCAATATGTTGTTGTAAGCATATGTCAGCACTAGCACGCGTATTTACATTTCCAGGCTCAGCAACTCTGATGCAAACTATCTGTAGGCATATGTAACTGGAGGTCTGTGTTTGCATGACAGTGGGCACTGCGTACACAAAGTAAGCAATGTCGAGGCTAACCTGGTATAACTGGCTGTTACCTGCAGTTGGTGATGCATACTGTCGCGCAAACACGCTCACAACTGCTTACAAGTGCCTTAATCTCCCTGCATCCCACCACCCTTGTTCAACCCTTCAACATAATTGACAGCCACTGCATGGCTTGAACACAGGATCCTGCATACCACAATCATAGTGAATTAACTCTACACCATGTCGGATATACAGACATCCCATGTATACCCAGCTATATCATGCAGCCCAAACAATCTGCATAAGGGGAATTGTACTAATAGCACAACACTCAACCTCTTATTGCAAACATTGTGGACACAGTGTGACAAAGGTGGGGTACATATCTGAACACATGAAATATTGTTCATATACATGTAAAATGTTGCTAGTTAAACAGTAATCTGTTGTAATACACATAATCTGAACAACATGATGTCTGCAACTGTAATGTTTCAGCATTCCTGACTGACCACATGCTTGACATCATCCATGCCAATTGGCCAGATGAATGTGGGGCAGGCCAATATTGTGAGCCACTCATGCATGGACATATGGACAGTCATAGATCTCTATATGTAGAGAGATACACAGGTACATATAAATGTCTGACTCACACATACATCATATCACATCAGTGGTTTGTAGGTGGGTGGATACATATGTCCATATATATTTAAATATGAATATAGATATACATACAGATATACGGATACATATGTGACTTGCAGCACCAGATAGGAATAGCAGTCGGAACCCCCACCACAAAATAACTGACCTTATGACCGGTTGATGAGGGTGGGAGCTCAGATGAGGGGGACCTGGTGAAGACTGCTATGTTCCCCCCACCACAGCCATAACAGATATGCTGTGCAATTCAATATCCAGCACATTTATTTATTTATTTTACATTTGTTGACCAGGCTAGTCTAACTGGATATATGTCCATTTTCAGTAGATGCCTGGGGAGAAAAGCTCCAACATACATACAAAAAAGAAGGAGTGATAAGCTCCAAGACAGATATAATAAAACAATATAAAAGGTTACAACAGTCAAACTTAACATCTGTTGGTAATATAAAGTACAGTACTCATAGTAAGCATGACTCAAGTAATATATGGTAAATATACAAAAAGATGTTACTATTTACATATATACATATATTTTAGTTGTCATATCATAGTATTTGGTTTCTTAAGGGTAAGCCTGTACAGGTGAGGAGTCTGCATTTAGAGTGAGGAGAGAAAACGTTAGTCAGGGTTAGTACAGGGGCATAACCAGTGGGTATGGAGGAGAAGTTTTAGCTTCTGTTTAAAAGGTATTAATGAGGCCAGAGACATGAGTTCAGTGGGTAAAAGATTCCAGTGCTTTCCCACATCATTAGAGAAGATGGAGTCTCCTGCCAAATTGTTGGTTTTGCAAGTATTGATAAGTATTTTGTTTGAGGAGCGTAAGCTCCTGAGATTGTTGTAGGGGGTGATAATGCTAGTGAGTATTGGAGTGTTGGTGGGTTGGTACAGGGTTTTATGGGCTATAGTAAGCTGGTGAAACAGAATTTGGTTAGGAAGTCCAAGCCAACCCAGTTGCTTTAGGTTAAGACAATGATGTGCTCTAAAAAGAGAGGCAGTTGCAAATCTTGCAATATTATTGTAGGAGACTGTCAGTTTATTTAGGTTGCTCTTAGAAAGGTTAGTATAGATAGGAGAAGCATAAAGTAGAGTGGAGATTAAATGAGTTCTGGCTATAGCGGTCCTGGCCACTGGAGTAAGAAAGGGTTTAATTCTATAGAGGGATCCTAATTTTTTGTTGATTGTTTTAACTGTGCTGTTTATATGAATGTCAAAGTTGAGGTTGCTATCTATTGTTATACCTAGAAGTTTGGTGATAGGTTCAGGAGATATGAAAGTGCCATTATTAGATGTAAGAGAGAAATTTATTAGGTGGACTTTTGGGTTGGTGTGAACAGTAAAAGTTTAGTTTTGGGGGGGTTTAGGAGGAGGCAGCGGTTTAAAAACCATTGTTCTATAGTATTGAATGCATTTTGGGTAAGGGACTGTAGTTCAGTTGGAGAAGTGGCTGAAAAGATAATTGTAGAGTTGTCAGCATATTGAATGCAGGTGGTTTGAGGAATTGCAGAGTAAAGGTCATTGATAAAGATTGAAAATAGTAGTGGGCCTAATATAGAGCCCTGAGGAACACCAAGAGTAATGGGGAGGAGGTTAGATAGTTTATTGTCCAATAGCACAGCTTGCTGTCTATTGTCTAAGTAAGATTTGAAGCAATTTATCGCTAGGGGATCAAGGGAAAAGAATTTTAAAATATTTATGAGGAGCTGGTGATTAACCATATCAAAAACTTTGGATAAATCAATAAAGATTGCAGAGGAAAGAGTATTGTTGTTCTGTTTTTTTGTTAATGCAGTCTGTGAAGGATAGGAGGGCAGTGGTGGTACTGTGGAATGGTCTAAATCCATGTTGGCAGTTGGCAAGTAAGTTATTTTGGAGTAGAATGTTGAGTAGTTGCTTATGGATACATTTCTCCATTATTTTTGCTAAGGGAGATAGTAGGGCTATTGGACGGTAATTAAAGAAGTCATAGGAGCTCCCACCTTTATGTAGTGGGATGATATAAGAAATTTTCCAGATAGGTGGGATGGTACCTTCATTTATGGTACGGTTAATAAGAATGGAGATGGGATAGGCTAATGCCTTAGCCCCTTTTTGCAGGTATTCTGCTGGGAGTTGGTCGGCTGAGGGGGTGGTAGGTTTTAGTTTTTGGAGAAGGGAGCAGATAAAGGAAGTAGAGACTGGTTGTAACTGAAAAAGTGGAGGTGGGTTTGTCATGGTTGTAGGCAGTTTTGAAGTATCAGGAGAAAGCTGACTAGCAGGAGTTTGGATGGCTTGTGTGAAGAAGGAGTTAAAGGCATTAGCAGTATTGGTGGGATTTTCATGACTAGTGCTTTGTGGGTTAGGTGTGCTACATTGTCCTGAGTATAGTGGTTTGTTGATGCTATTCCAAAACTTTTGTGGTATTTTTTGGTACGTTTGCTGTATCTGGTAATAATAGTCTTTTTTGTCTAAGAGGATGGCTTTTTTTGTCAGATTTCTTAGTTGTCTAAAGGTTTGGTGATCTGTAGGATCCTTAGTATTATGCCATTTGGCCCAGGATTTGTTTCTCTGATGGAATTTTTGCCTAGTGGTGTTTAAGAGCCAGGGGGCAGGCTTAGTTTTATTTCTAACAGTGCGAGTTGGGGCATGGTGGTCAAGGATGGCTAAGAATGTGGAATTAAAGTATTCGACAGCTTCATTAAGTGGAAATGATTTAAGTGGAGACCAATTACAGTGTCTAAGTTCTGTTTGGAAGAATTCAGGATTAAAACACTTTTTGGTACATATTGTCCTAAAAGTGTTAGAAAATTGAGTGGTCACTTAGGTCGTCTGGGAGAGTACCTACTCTGTATGTAAGGAGTATTAGTCAGAATCCAGTCTAATGTACTTTCTGTGTTATTAGTTTTATTGATTCTAGTAGGGGAATTAATATGTTGTGAAAAGCCATATAGGTTAATGTGGGTATTAGGGTGTACATTACTACAAGAGTCCCAGTCAACATTAAAGTCCCCTAGGACTATAGTTTCTTGTAGGATGTTAATAGAGAGCCAGTTAAGGATATTTTCAATGGTATTAATGTTATTTCCTGGGGGAAGGTAGATGCAAATGAGGTATATGGATTTGCATGCGTTAACCTGCAATTTAGAAATGAGAATTTCAGCATTATTGTCGGAAGGTAGTTTAAGGTTTACAGTGGTGATTTGTAGCTCTGCTTTGTAAAGGATTGCTATTCCACCTCCTTTTTTGCCTGTGCGGTCTATTCTCAGAATATTATAGCCAGAAGGGGTGACTTCAATGTCTTTAGTTGTAGGCTTTAGCCATGTTTCAGATAAACATAAGATGTCAAATAGGTGGACATCTAAGAGGGCATGGAGGTGGCCAATTTTATTGTTGATGCTACGTATGTTAAGATGAGCTATAAGGAGAGAGTTAGAAGGTTTAGTAGGGGCCTGGGTTTTACTATTGTTAGAGTTGGAATTGTGAGTAGGAGTTATGGTGTTTGGGCCAGGGTTGGGATGGATGTCCCCATCTAGTAAGGAGTGGAGGTAAGTTTTATTAAAGGGGTAACAAGGTTTGTAGTAATAGTCAAGTAACTTTCTAATATTTAGTATGATATACCTAATGTGTGCTAGTCTATGAAATTTGGCTTGTAGGTAACTGGGTTTATATGTGGTGTTTATGAAATTTTGAGAGGTAGGAAGTGTAGATGTTAAAGTATGTTTGGAGGGGAAGGATATGGGTACATTTAATGTTTGCTCGTAGGAGGTAAGCAGATAAGTAATGGTAAGTGGAGGAAAGAGTGCTAATAAGAGTAGTATTTGTATTTGGAGTGGGGTGGTTAAAATAGCCATTGTATTAGATGATACAGTGGATGAAGAATGGAGGTAAAGAAGTATAGGAAGATTAGAAGATAAGTTAGTCAGTCAGATGATGCAAGTGGGAGGGATGGGAGGTAGTGTAATAATTGATAATGTGTTATAATTAGTGAGGGTTGGGAGTGGTAATTAGATCATTTGCTGGATTGGTTTTGATTTGAAGGGGGAGTGGTTTTAGAGAAATAAATGTAGGACCACTGGGGGTGGGTGAGAATTGGGGGCAGGGTAGGGGAGCAGAGTGAGCCCGCAGGGCGAACGGAGCGGGTAGCGACCACTGTGTGAAACAGGCAAGGAGAAACAATCAATGGATTGCTGACTGATAGGGTAAGTTAGGTTGGAGTAGTTGAGGGAGAGATGAGACGTGTAATGGAAGGAATTCCAAGGAGGGTAAAGGGAGAATACAGCAAGACAAGAGGTGTAAGAGAGAGCTATTGTAACAGGTTGAAGACAGTAGTCATGAGAATGGGTTATTCTTGTGTGTAGGGATAGACAAAAGGCTGAAGACTAGACGGGGGTACCACCTAGTGGCCAGGGACCTAAATTACACAGTACTATTGACTGATGAGGACTAGTCAAGTGTTTGATAGGTCACTCAGTTCAGCAAAGAAAAGTAAAAAGAGGCAGACAGGGGCTAAATTTAACTACAGGGTACGGAGGGGGGTATGGCTGCTGGCCTACCTGGCTGAGAGGCCTTAAATACAGACTATACAGACCCAAGAATACTACACTTAAACAGCCAGTGTAATAAAACACATACTTTCTCTTTCTTTTGATGAATAGCACAGGGAACCCTTAATAGGGTGCAGAAACAGTTGCAGAGTTAGGAAGGGTCCTTGGTTGCAGGTAGGTTCTTAACTCAAATTGGAGCATTGACCGTTGGATAGCTTGAGAGTGGGCAAGATAAAATCAAGACACCTAGCAAGGAGAGAGAAGAAACAATAACCTTAGGTAGGGAGTTCAGTCACAAGTAACCAAGCAAGTACACATAAGCAGCATCAGTATGAATGCAGCCCTTGACACAGGTACAGTTTAGGAAAAGGACAAAAACACATTCAACAGATGAACAGAGATGCAACAATGGTGAATATTACAGGATATATGACATACTAGTAAGGTCTTTATCATTAGGTTGGTTCAATTGCCTACAGAAACATGTTGAAGTAGAGCACTGAACACCATAGACCCACACAAAAAATTGCAGTTACGATATAACCTTCACTAGCTTGTTGTAATTAATGTAGAGAAAACCACTGTTTAGAATTACCAAGGAACAGCTACAGTTATTAAAAAATACTATTAAACAGTACTACCAAGGAACAGCTACCATTATTAAAAAATACTATTAAACAGTAAATGTAGATAAAAAATGTCATTAAATGCAATCATTAGAAATAATTAGACAGTTAATGTAGTTGAAATAAACCAGTCAACATACAGGTGTTAATAAGTACTATAGTACATTAACAGTACTCTTAATAGTTTCAGAATTAGTAGCAAAGCAGACAGCATACAACATTTAAAGCCATCCTTTCTTACAGTGTTGATTTGTCAATGGCTAGTCACTGTCACATTGCATTCACATCTGAAAGATAAGGGGGCCTGTTTGAAATCAGCAATTGAATGCTGTAAGTCAATACAAAACAGAAGATAGAGATTATGAAATGACTACACAGCTACAGGACAGGTTCATATTATGGCAGAGAATCAGCCGAGGTACGTTAGGTAGTAGTTGGTACACTCTATGCAGTTAAGGAAACCAGGGGTAACTAGAGGTGAGCTGCGTGTGTAGCTATGTGTGTTGTATTGTCCGGTAAACAGGCATGTATGTGTGTATTGCGAAATACTTCTCTGACTACCCGTTGCTTTAACAGGGCAAGCTGGAATCCTTAAAGAAGGGCCGAGGGTCCACTTCTGTAGTTAAAGCGGAGCTATGACAAAAAGCTTCTTGAAGCTTGTGTTAGTAATCTACCTTGAAAGTCCTCACTCAGTGGAGTTTCTCATGAGTCGTTGATGTCTATGCTTCCTTTAGTAGGCGCACTTGTCGAGCGGGAGGTAGGTACAAAAAAAGCTAAAAAAAAGCTAGCATCAATATCCACTTCTTGTAGATTGGTGTATGCTCAAAGGAGTTCCTCGTGAGAAGGTAATGTCTATGCATCCTTTGTTAGGTGTGCTTCTTGAGCGGGTAGTAGCTACTAAAAGAAGAGCTAACACCTATGTCTGCTTCTCAAGTGGATAGTAAATACAAAAAGAAGAGCTAATACCTATGTCCTCTTCTTTTAGATAGAGTACATGAATAAAAATACAGACAGGATCACCCAGGACCCTCTGCAATACAGCTACAGTGGTCTAACAGTAGGCCACTACAGCTGTAGAAAGTCAGGGCAATAACTGAAACATATCAACCAGTCCAGTCATGCAACTGTACAGACAATGTATACCATCATCTAAATGTATGTGTGTGTGTAAATATATTGCTATCTACACTGCTACAGCATATCTGTATATGTATGTAGATATGTACAGCTTTCTAACACTATATACATAAATATCACTATATATGGACATATGTACATGCTGATGGCTACATCGACACATATAAATGTCTACACCTATATGTCTACATATACACAGCACGTTACATATGTGTATGCAGATATACAGCTATGTAGGTATATGTATATATATATATATATATATATATATATATATATATATACAGATATATATATATATATATATATATATATATATATATATATATATATATATATATATATATATACATATACATATATATATATATTGGTACATATGGTCATACGTCTGTAGAGAGCAATGGCAGATTAACAAACACACATATGTACACATGCACCGTTACTGAGGCTGAGAGGCCCCACACACTATACGTCATGTACATGTAGTCATCCCCCCCCATGTCCATACACATCCACCCCACAATACACTTTCAAGTGTTATAGATCCTGTAACCAGGACCTGACATGACATGGACACAGGAAGTTAAGAGTACAACATCCCACTTGTATGATGTCAGGCTGGCATTGTTGACATATCATGCAGCACAGTCTGCCTCCCATAGGTAATGTAAACTGTGGTAGCAAGCAACATTCCCATGATACAGATACACAGACACAGATATGCAGATACATACATACACATGTACATATGTACACACACACACACACACACACACACACACACACACACACACACACATATATATATATATATATATATGTGTGTGTGTGTGTGTGTGTATGTATACATATATATGGCTATACATGTGACTACACATACACACGCAGATATATGTACAGTAGGATACATATGTAGTTGGTGCACACAGTATGGAACAGCCACTATGCCTACAGCTAACCCCTGAACAACTGGACACTGTATGGGCTACTTATACAAATGACGACTGTTGCCTGCAACATATACCCACAGAGAGGTCATTGGGAAAACTCCACACACAGGTATGCAGAAATAGAATACCTTTCATTTTGTACCATGACAGTTCTACATGCCATGTCATTTAGCTGTTCAGACAGTAACATCCATATAAACAGAGGAATGCAACCGTGAAACAGTTATACTAATGCAGTAGTCAGGAAAGGTTCACAACCGTCACTGTCCAGGCCAATTCCTTAGATTTGTACAGTAGTGAGGACTGACTGGGCCACAGGATACCAAATGATCAACAGTGTGTAATGCTGGTCTATAGTTCAGCAGCCGCTATCTACACTCTGTACAACAGCAGTGGGAGGAAAGGATGTCATGTGACCACATGGGTTGTAAGTGTGACATAACAAGGCATAACTGACACCATCACATGCAGACTGACAAACAGAACAGTCCATCTGGCAGGTGGCAGTAGACTTGTAGTAACTGAAAATATGTACGTGATGTACATATAGGTGACATAGATGGCACTTTACATCCAGATACCTTATGGCAGCTCACCCTTGATACCCCCACATATTTAACAGCCAAGGTAATTAATGGTCCCCCCCAGATTCAATAATAAAGGGCCATATACCACTGTTACATACACTGGCCTCTGGAGTGCATAAGAGCACGCACGTATTGTGTAGGTAACGCCCACACATATATGGCCCCAGCCCAACCATATGTGTGGGGGATATAACAGACATGGACTGATGGCAGCAATGGCAGTGTGATATACTCACAGCCCACTACGGAACACCTCACCACAGCATGTCATATGTGCAAAGCTTGATATGTAGGTCATGTACTGATAGCACTCCACACATACACTGCCAGTGGGATATCAGACATAGGACCTGTGTGGTGGACAGACAATACATGTTAGGCACACATCTGGCCACCAAGATTATAGGCCCACAGTTGAGGGCTAGGCAGACAGACTGTATTCCAAGGTAAAGTAGTATGTACACAGACACCCTGTAACACCAGTACTATACAAAGCATAACATGGCTCTACTCACACTCTGTCTGTAGTTCCTGAGCCTGTTATACATATGTAGCTGCCCTGAGTGTGCTGGTTCTCCTGTAGAAGTTATTGCTACCTGCTGTCTGTAACACTGATGCCCACACACACATAGGACTGTACAAACATCCACAGAATGTCCAGGTTATGTCATCAAATATAACCCCCTACTGTACATAATATGTGGGGTGGTCTGACATCTCACTGGCATGTTAGCGGATATGATGACACTAATTATGGTGTACAGTAAATACGCACCACGTCATGCATGACATATGTGCACAGGTTGGCAGAGTTGTGGCTGGCAGCACATGCACAGGGCTACTAATGACATGTTGCTGTGATAACCTCATACATTTACTGTTGTAACAGGGGTTGTGGCAACATATGTCCTATGAGGGATAAGACGCCAGTAACTGTCATGGCTTTCAGTATCTGCAGACTGCAATCATCACACTACCATCTGCAGTCCACAGATTGATGCTCTGTAAGTAACACATGGAACCAATGGCACAACACACTGCCCTATCTGCAGATGACCCTGCAGATGGAGATTTCTCATAAACATGGAACTGACATGGCAGGTATAGAGACATGTAGGAAAGTCTTATCCACACACACACACTGTTAAACCAACAGTACGCCATATGCAGTATAGCAGCACGTACAGTCTGTAGGCGGGTCAGGCACATCCCCCTCCTGTTTGTTGCCCTGTTTCCACAGTGTATGTTGTTGAAGGTAAATCCCCACTCCATCGCAGATGCTGGTTACCACCCAATGGATCTAGTTCCTGCTCACAGTGAATGACAAGGGCCAACACCAACATGATGTTCCTAGATATTGGAGTGTGATTCCATGCAATTGGCTATGGGACTGTTACCACAGCTGTTCCACATGCAATCAGCTAGGGGAGGGCTGCGATTCATGCAGAGGCCATCAGCTGATCATGAGCATCACTTAAAATACACATGCTGCTGCCTAAGCAAAGCTGGTGTAGGTCTCCACATCCACCAGAGAGGGAGTGGGAGAGGCAGACAGAGGCAAAGACATGTCAGGGAGGGGTGGTGGAGTAACTACACAAAAATGCATTGCTTTCTACACAGACAGACACACACACTAGCCACGTCTGGGGTTAGAACATCTACCTACCTACTTTATCACTCTACAGCAGTACACAGTTACAGGACACTCGACGGAGATTACTAGGCTGCAACCTTCCTGGAGGTGTATTTCTGGGTGGGTGACATCAGCAGGCTTGCCAAAGTTGAGTATAGGAATTGTAATTTGTGTGGCTACACTAAAATGCATTGTTCTCTACACAGACATTGAGAGACAGACACACACTTGTCACATCTATGGGTTAGAACACCTACATATCTACTTTATTACTCGACAGCAGTACACAATTACAGGATGTGCTTTGGAGATTACTGGGCTGCAACCTTCCCGGAGGTGTATTTCTGGGTGGGTGACATCAGCAGGCTTGCCAAAGTCGAGTATAGGAATTGTAATTCATGTGGCTACACTAAAATGCATTGCTTTTTACACAGACAGCCAGACACACACACATTTGCCACGTCAGGGGTTAGAACACCTACCTAGCTACTTTATCACTCTACAGCCATATGCAGTTACGAGATTTGCTATGGTGATTACTGGGCTACACCCTTCCTGGAGGTGTATTTCTAGGTGGGTGACATCAGCAGCCTTGCCAAAGTTGAGTGTGGAAGTTGTAAGGAGTGTGGCTACCATAAAAAGCATTGCTCTCTACGCAGACAAGCTAACACACACACACACACACACACACACACACACACACACACACACACACACACTTGCCACGTCTGGGGTTAGAACACCTACCTAGCTACTTTATCATACTACAGCAGTATGCAATTATGGGATGCGCTATGGAGATTACTGGGCTACACTTTTCCCAAGGGTGTATTTCAAAGTGGAAGACCTCAGCGGGTTTGTCATAGTAGGGCTATGGGGAGGACAGTGTGTGTGCATGGACCATACCCATTCATCTAGAGGCTGACACACCACATGCGGGCACACACAGGGTTATATTCCACAGGTACGTGTATACAGCTGCTAGATGACTACTTCCTTGTACAGTCATTTTGCACAGCTAGCACTTGCACCACATAGTCCGTAATGCTGACAGATACCGGTGGCTAATGTGTACAGTGAGTGACATCTGAGCATCATGTGGTTGTAGTCATTTGGCTGTGTGCTGGGTGGGACAAGTCTCATAATGGTTGGCTCCTTGTCACAGTCACTGTCTCCCACACATCTGTGTACGTGGATGTTTGGCATATTATAGTGTATTGTCCTTGGATATATGCATGTATTCCTATCCGCTGTGTGTGCAAAGCATGGGTGGTGCATACTGAGGAGTATCTGCACTAACATCTGTGACTGCCAGATTTGTCTGGTCCACTGTTGTTTGCAGACATGGGCTTCTTTTGTTTACGTGTGTGAGCATGCCCAATATGATCTTTTAGTATGTTGTTGACTGACATTGCCTTCATTTTTCTAAGTGTGTGAGCATGCCCAGTATGCCCTTCTGTATAAATTGTGTGGATCAATACTAGGTAGTTTGTACTCCATTGCAGACCTTTGTACAGGTAGCAAGGTGTTTCTGCTGGGTATCTGGTGATCATTTGGCAATATAGGGACAAACTGTGCAGGGGATAGTGTGTACCGTAGGTGATTATTGTGTCTGTGCTGCTTCAGCCGCATGGTATCACTGTTAGCAGAGATATTCATACATGTGTACTGTTGTTTTCTGTCTCCATGTACTGCCAGGTGGACATTCTTGCTCACAGTGCTGTCTTGGGGACAAGGGTGACTGTAGCTATGTCCGGTATTGTGGGCAGACACCTACATATTAATGGTAAGTTATGCCATTCTGGAGGGGGAGCTGCAGACACCTGCTGATGGGTCTGTGTATCCAGTTCAGCACCTTGGCAGAGTGCTGGTGGGGGATCCCATACTTGTACATCCATTGACAAGACAGTCTGGGCTTATCTTGCTGTGGCAATGCCTCACAGCTGCACAGATTTGCAGAGGTTGCCCAGAGGCAGGGGCCATAGTTCAGGACATTAACCCTATTGTGGTGTATGGGCAGGTGTGTTGCCACCCATTTGTGTGTTTGCAGCCAGGGATAGTATGGCCACACAGCTTGATGTCAGACCCTGCACATTCCATGCTGCCCATGCACTCACCCCACCTCTGTTATTCTAACCTCTTCAAGACATTATGCATACATTCCCTGATACTTTCCCTTAAGGGTATTACCCCATCACAGGTGTGTGCTAGTGTTGGTCCACAGTTCATGCAGTGGGACATGGTGGACATGTTACTGTGGTTTGTCCACATGGCCTTGCATATGACTTATGTGGAGTGTGTTATGTTGTTATCTGGTTGTCCATGACTTCACATGGATTGGCAGTATGTGTGAGACACAGGCCTTTGGCAGAGGCCTGTGGGGCATTAGGTGTTACTGTGGGCCACATGTGGCAGGCCGTTGCATTCTGTCAGGCCTACAGTCGCAGACCACCAGATAGTATATTCCCCTGGGGTGACAGGGTAGGTGTGATAGGTGTTCATGCAAATTCCTTCTATCAGTCTTGTTCAGGTAATGTGGATGCTGGCAGGGTGCTACATGCAGCCAGAGACACACCTGCATGGGACAACTGCACTGCATGCTGCATTCTTCCAATATTGCCATGTACAGGAGGGGTCATACTGTACCCTTTCCCCACAGCAGGGATATGGCCAGAGAGGTACTTGTGGGTGGTGTTTGCATGGGCTGGGTGCATGTGTGCTATGGACAGTACTTGCATCTGACACACAGATATGCATGGGACATTCCTGGTATGCTGGCATGTGCAGGTACACCAGCTGTTTCCCAATACATCAGTGCTACCTTCTTTGTGATCTGCAGGTGTTTGGCTGGACATCACTGGTATCCCCTACTACAGGACCAGTTGCTGTGATGCATACCTGTATGTACAATTCAAAGGGTGGCTCCATTTTACAGTGATATAATGTATACTGTATGTCTCGGGTACTTTCCCCTGTGTACTGCTTGTATATCTAGCCCAACAGCCATACCATGTCAGTCTTTCAGATGATGACACATATTACCACCACAAATTTACATTGGCTTACTGCTAACAGGTGGTATGCTGGTGGGGATTGTCCTTGGCACTGCAGTTGTGAGGGCGTGTCCCTGTCATCAGCAGTATTGGGCTATGGCCACCAGGTCTTACCTCGACATGCATACATACTGATCACTCTCACACAATATGAAACACACACCATCTTACCACACACACAGACCTGCATATTGTGCACATGCTACAACCTATCCTGCGACCTTGGGCACCTCTGGGCATCTCTGCTCCACAAGTATTTTACTTACTCATGCATGTTACTACATTTCTACACAGGATTGGGGGGGAACTTGACTGTTACTACATTTCTACACTGGAGTGGGGATAGGGGCACACCTGACTGTTTCTACGTGTCTACATGGGGGGGGGCACACCTGACTGTCATTACATTGCTATGTAGGATGGGGGGGCACAAGTGACACTTGTACACATTTGCTATGACTGTACTGGTATGTCATGTACTTCATTTCATTCTGTATTCCTAACTATCATGCTGTGTAGAGGCACACCACTGTACTACAGATAATGGCTTTGGTTGCCCTACATACTATTGTCTGACAGCCTACCCTTCAGAACTGGCATCCCACTGCCTGCCCTGCTGTGGTCTGTCTCTGTAGGCATGGGGTGGGGTTAACCCTAGCCATCATTCTGGAGCCATGGTACAGGCCCTGTGTGGGTTTGTGTCCACCTGTCCTGCTGGCTGCAACTGTTGTTGGGTATGTGAACTGTCCTGACTGACATGTGCAGGTCATATGGACACACATTTCAAACAGCACATTTCCTGCAGTTGCTTCTGTCTCCCTGTGTAGTACTGGCTACTGTGGTGACTCCAGTATGCGTTACACGTCAGGGTGCCACTATGGGTGTCTACTGTCTGCTGCCATAACATTTAGCCACCCAATTCCCTTGCATGTTCACATCCATACCCTAGCTACAGGTGACAACACATTCTACTCCATTTGGCAATTGGTAGGTTGATTGACTTACCTTGTGGGTGTGCCAAGTTTGCGGATGGTGCTGGAGGGCTGCCTATGTCAGATGCGCATAGTACATCCCCTATCCATGGCTGAGCACAGACTGTATGTGTGAGTCAGAGAGGGGTGTCATTCCCTGGGACCCTACTGTGTCAGTGCATGTGCTATGCATTGCCTCTTTGCCAAGGCCAGGGCATACTGGGCACACCTCCTTCTGCCTACTGGGGCAGGCTCAGGTTCTTCCTCCTCTGGGTCACTCTATTTCTGTGCACACCTTGGCATTGGTGGGGGGCTGTTTGGCCCTGCCCCATGCTGTTCCTGCTGCAGCTGTTTCCGCAGGATCATATTGTGTAGTAGCGCACATACCATAACAATTTGGGTACATGTAGCTGGTGAATACTGCACGGCTCCACCGGATGTGTCCAGACACCAGAACTGTGACCTGATCATCCCAAACACATGCTCTATTATATGTCTGGCCTGTGCATGTGCCTCATTATGGCGTTGTTGTTCAGGTGTGTGTGCATTTCTGATGGGTGTCATCAGCCACGGCTCCAGTGTGTACCCAGCATCCCCCACTAGGTGACCGTACGGGATGTCCCCATTGGCATATGTGGGAATCGTCACAGCTTTCAGGGCAGCCAGCACACACATTCATTATAATGCCCTGGGCATCACATATGACCTGGCAGTTGATGGAGGGGATGCCCCTGCAGTTGATGTAGGCCCTACCCTGCTCACTGGGTGGTGCTATGATGCATATGTGCGTGCAGTCTATAGCACCCACTACCCCAGGGTATTCTGCTATTTGGTGGAAGAGACGCATATTGCTGGTCAACACCTCATGGGTGTTGAGGAAATATACATGCTCACTGCCATGGCATCCAGGAAATGGTGGAATACTCTGGATGCTGATGCCTGTGAGATCCCCATGTTATCCCCAGTTGTGCTTTGGGAGGAACCTGTGGCTAGTATACCTAGGCCAACACATACCTTGGTATCCACTAGGATGGGTTCCCCTCTGTCGGTTTGGTGTGTCAGGTGTGGATGGCACAGCTCAACTACTTGCTGCAGGAGGTCTCTGTCGATCCTATAGCGCTCCACTATCTCCAGCTCATGTAGCCCCTGGTAGGTTACCCTGGGTCTGTACACTCTTCTTCATCTCCTCACTGTGGGTTGTTCGACAGCATGCACATCTGTACCACCTTCAGCCTCTTGCACATGTTGTTCTATGTTGCCTGCTGCAGCCCTTCTCATTTTGTAGGTTTGTTTGTTAAAATTTCCCCACTTGTAAATACCGGTGGTGTAGAGTGTGGGAAAACTAGTGGGGAAGGTGTTTGCTTAGTTTATAGTAGTGTTCTGGGCTGGGCTTGGCTGGGCTGGGCTGCTGCCTGTGTAATTGGCTGCTTCTGTTACGTTTTACCTGCCAGATATGTTAGTTCTCCTTGATTACCTTCCTACTGCTGATCTCCCTTCCCATTGCCCTTCTGTTTGGGCCCAGGGCTACACCACACAAACAGAGTACTCAGATGTGCACACTGCTGCTGTTTCCTGGTTTAACTTCTTTTTTCTTCCTGTAAATCCAGGTGTGCAGCACGCACACCCGCTTACACTTTGTAAAGAGTGTTAGGCAGGTTTAGACACACCCCCCTAGCTTGGCTTTGCTAAGCTAGGAGCATACCCGAGCCACAGGGCTCCAATCAGCTTACAGTATGCCTGACACACCCACCCATGATGTCACCTACCTCCTAGTCTTGTACTCAGCTATTCATACTCTTACACTGTTGGGACCTGCCTCACATGCTGGGGAAAACTGGGATTCACTATCCTTCCTCTCATTTGCATAGGATTGCCTGCTAATGCATAGTTACATGTGTCATACTGTGCCTCCCCCCTTAGCAGCCACTATTCACTGGCCAGGTTGTTTTGTGCCTGCCATTGACTTGCATGGCGGAATACTGACTTTAGTTAGACTGTTTTTTTAGGTTTATTTTCTTGTTTCCCCACAGATCCTGTTTGCGCCCCGCTGCCCTATGCTTCGACAGCCGTGATGGGCGGACATATAATAAAAGTTGTATTGTGTACATTTTGCATTGTTTGCAATGCCAATGGCCTTATACTTGGCCATTTGCATGCTTCCTCAATGATATGCAACCTTTATTTGGGGCTGTCATGTCCCCGTTTTGGATTTTGCATAACTGAACTTGGTTACTAACCGAGTACATTTCTGCATATTATGCTAGTTCTGCATGCCATGATTCCAACTTCCTGGATAGCAGATTTACCTCATTTGCATGGGTTTCACCTGCAAATGGGGTAATTTGCATATGGGGGCTGGGAACGTGGAGCACTAGTGCTAGAGCACTCGTGCACGTCAAACGAGCACGTCCGTGGATCACTCGGCCGCTATATTGCCAAAATTACCTCTTACACTAAGCATGCACTCAGTGCAAGCTTTTGAGAATCTGGGGGTTGGTGTGATAATGCAGAAACACTGCAAAAGTAGGAGAGTTCACTTCAAATTTCAAAGGTGGTTATGTGACATTGAAAATGTTAAGTTTTTAAAACAAATGTTTACTAGTTAACAACAGAATTAGAATGTAACATTTCTTAATTTCATAAACTGGCTAACATTTTACATTGCAAAATTTGTTTCAAAATTATTCCTTTAAACTGCCTTTTTTGGCAGGAATTGAAGCATTTCGCCACTTTTCTTCATGCATTACATCACTTCTAGTATTTGATCTGTCCCCTGAGTCAAAGTTAGTAAAGTCTGTGCCAACAGTGTGAAATACTGGAAAAAAACATACACACATTATGGAGCTTGTATTACATTTTCAGAATGTGAGGTTTTAATCATTATACACGTCATTGTTTTTTTTTTCATCTAAACATTTTCAGCTACAGCTCTGGTTATTCTGACACTACATCTTGTTTTTGTAAAAGAACAATTGTGAGTTATCAAAATAATGCTCCAGAGTGTGTGTTTGACCCAGAATTTAGTTACAAAGGGCAGTATAACCTGAGAGAATTACAACATCCTCCAGACAAATGTCATTATTTTAAAAGAATATTTCCTGAACACTTCTTATCTGAACAGTAACATGACTCATGCTGAACAATGGACCAGATTCCAGAGGACTTGCTGTTGGTGTAAGTGACTTATTTCAGTTTAAGGCCTATCTGTAAGTCTTTTGGTATCAGGGCAGGATTATTCCAGAGAAAGTCACATACACTGACAGCAAGTCTTTTGGAATCAGGCCCAGTGTGTAGTTATTCAAGTAATCTGCAGGTGATGCAGGGAAGTACTAGAGGAACTCACATCCCATACACTTAAAAACACAATCTTGATGCCAGAGACTCTATAGCCTTGTAACTTGGGTAGGCTGTTGCCTGCCCTTGAATTCAAATATGAGTTTGGGCAATCAGCCATGGGGAGGGAGAGGGAGAGGAATTTTTAGCCTAGGGAACAGAAGGGGGTTTTAGGTTTAGGTAGTGGGAGAGGAGATTTTAAGTTTAATGAGCAGGAAAAAAGTTTTAGGTTTAGAGACTAATCTGGGAATTTAGATTTATGGAGGGTGAGTGGAGTTTTAGGCTTAGAGAGTGATTGGGGAATTTAGATGTAGAAAGGGGAGGTTGGAGTTTTAGATTAAGGAGTTATCAGAGACTTTAGGGTTAGGAAGAGGGAGTGGAGGTGTATGGTAAGAAGCAAAGACTGTTTGGGAACTGGGTGGGAGTTTTAGGGTTAGAATTTAGGTTAGGGCAGGGTTATATAATTGTATAGGGTTAGGTGTAGGATAGACTATGTACAAGAGGGAAAATTGGGCTGTAGAGAGTTCAAGCACATGCTTTTTCAACAAATGACAACGATCAGGTGTGCCAACAACTACTATCACATGAGCACCTGTAGTAGACCCTGGTGTAAGACAGTACTGGTCATGTCTACAGAAACACTGTGAAGTGATATATCTTGTAGGCCATTTAGCATGTCTTATTTCAAATTATGAAGGTATATGTGCACAGAAATTACCAAATTAGTATTTTAATACCTTAAACAAACAATTTGAAGAAGTGTTATCCATAAATAACATGCTGGGATAAATGTGTTTATTGCTAATACCAGTACAATAACAACTATAAACTTTATATAAGCTCCCTATTGAAATGTTGGCACTTGAAATAGCGAGTGCCAACATGCCAAAAAAAAAAAAGTCTGAAAACACAGAAGAGTGGATCTCAAAAATTGCTCTTCTTCTTAAAACTTCTTTTTGTGGGGTGGGGGGCTTGCCCCTCCTGCACCCCCATACCCCATGAACTTATATATACCAACTTTAAGACCACCGTATCTTGGCAAAAAGGTAATATTCCAAGAGATGGCATCACAGACTTAGTATATGCAAGTCCGTTCTTTTAGCCATTCAGTCTCTGCATTTTGGGGCTCACTCTTGTGGGTCTTGACATTTTAAATGGTCACCCTTTATATAGCCTCATTCACAAACTACAAAAATGTTTTGAAATGTAGACACGCATTTAGGATTCTTTATTCTGTAAATCTGTATATAAAATAACCTTTAACATGTGGTATTTTCCATTTATTCAAACAAGGGGAGGGGTATCCTGGTTTCAGTAACAGAAGTCCAATCATAATTATTCATTTTACATCACTACTATAACCATAGTTCTGGTAATTAGCTAAGCTTCAAATGCCCTACAAGGGTAGTTAGCCTAGTACTTATCTATGAACCTATGAACCAATAAATGCAGACATATTACATTTTAGTTATTAAAATCAGTGAACTTACAAGACAATGACATAGTATGTTTTGGAAGTGGAATAGAGTGCTTTAAACTGTTATTCCAGTTTGACTTTGTATGGCACAGAGACAGATTCACAAGTTGCTTTTGTAGCAAGCTTGTCAGAGAATATTTCCTGAATCAAATGTAACATTTCTAAAACATTTGACATTACCTTAAGTGTGGCGACCACCATGAGATATGCAGCAGTTGAAAGAAGCATGATGCACAGTCTGTGAGGTAATCGACTTGTCAACCCCAGCCCACTAATGCCGACACAGGTTACTGCTTTACACAAAGATGTTATATTAGCAAATCCTGTAAAAGGTAAACCATTTTGTTGGCATTATAACAATAAAATGCTGCAACAATAAAAACTTCTGCAGGTAAAACTAACATGATACAATAAAGTGCAGCAGCAGGAGAAGAAGAATAAAAAAATTCATATCAAAACTATTAAATGTATATAGAAAAATGTATTGCTGTAACAGGGATGGGGTGAAAGGGGCAACTTCCTCAGGAACAGGTTGTTAAAGGGAACAATCTCCAGGTGACAATGGGCAACAAGTGAAGCACTGATATTCACTTATAAAGCCGTGAAGATACTGGGGTTTCAAAACTGAGTGTCAATACTGCGTCCTTGTATTGTATCTTTAGTTCAGTGTATGCTAGCAACTGTAGTAAGCTTGATATAGTCGTAGCAAGCAGCTCACTACAGTTATAATTGGACAGCATAATATTTTAGGTCTTTAATCTAAGAAGACCTTTTTTTTTTCAAGTCATCAGCTTTGGGCTCAGGGGAATCCTGTCTGGTTAAGTGTCCAGGACACCAGAAGAGCTAGCTATGGTACTTTTAAAATGAACAAGCATGTGAAAATGACATAGAAGTATTAATATATTCTATATGTTGATAGAAAGAAGAAAATATTGTTTGTGTCTGCAATTGTTTTTTGCATTATTTCCTAATGCTATAAAATCATAGCTATGAAACCTGCAGGTCAGTGTCTGGCTGGATGAAATAATGGCTACAAGATGTTATGCAAAGGAGAACGATTATTTGCCTTTAATTGTAGTAAAAGGTAAAAGGTGAGATGGGCAGTTTTGCCTGTGAGAAACAGATTGCAGAAATTAAAACTGAACTAGAAACAAATTAAATTTGTGATCTTGTGTATGCTGTATGAGTTTAAATGAGTGCAAATAGGGCTTGATTTACTTGAGGAATTATTTTTTAACACTTTATTGAATGATCACTTAAGACATATGCAAACATAAATTTATATAAGAAAAAAAAAATGTTAACATGTTCACAGTTACAAATATTATATATCACATACATACTTTTATACAATTATCATAAATCCAACACTACATAAATCACTCAATTCCTGCCTTCCCTTAAACTTCACTCCTCCTCCAAAACATTATTCTGCGTGTATTGTTCTCTCAATTTCCATTGTTTCCATGTAGTTTGCCCTACCTTTTTATAAAGATCACACTTCTGTTCTTTTATCTCTGTTACTGTATTCACTACTTCAACTCTAGCTGGTTTAGATTTTGATTTCCATTTTCTAGTAATTAGTTTTTTGGCAGCCACCAAAATTAAACTTGATAAGGCGTTACTGTGTCTAGACAATTCAGATCCTGTATCCCAGCTCAAAAATCATTTCCTTAGTTATACCCATCTGCTCACCCAGTATTTCTCATAGAGTACACTGTAGGGGATTTTTAAAGTCTGCCATCTCAATACACTCTCAAAACATGTTTCCAGTGAACTCTTTCGTCCCCATCACATCTCCAACATTTGCCATTTACCTGGGGAAAAATTCATGGAGTCTGCTTTGGGGTATTAAAATAACTATGCAAACACTTCCAAACAAAAATACTAAATCTTCTATACTTTGTTGCTTATTTGGGAGCCATGCATATATCCTCCCATTGCTTCCTTGTGAATTGCTTATCCAGTCTCTCTTTTTAATCTTTCTAACCTCCTCTGATTGATTCCTTTAGTTATTGTGCAATATTTTACATGCCTTTTTACCAGCAGTTTTTGTTCTAAATTGAACAAAAAACTCTACTAGAACAGGCCTTTCACTTAGTATTCCCCTATCCTTTTTTCTTTACCTGTACTATAATATCAGTCCCTGAGACGAAAGGCAGTCTGTAGCCTGCAGTCCAAACGCCTTTTTTGATATCTTCCCATTATATTGCCTTTATCTCTCTCTCTCTCTCTCTAGTTATTTGTTCCCAATACCTTGGTTTCTTTGCCAGTTTTCTCCAGTAAATTCCAGCACCCTCTTGCCTGTTCTCTGTACCTCTAATTGCAGTCATCCCTACCGGCAGAAATTCCTTTCTCCATTCTTGTATTGGTTTAGTTGTTAGAATACTTTCTCTATTTTATGAATATAGTATTATGTATGCCTGTTGTTATTCTCCTTAAGGATCTACATCCAAAATCCCACTCTCTCCTTGTTTCTTGACTATCTCCCCTGCATCATCATCATCCCATTCCACTTTGAATTTTAGATTTCTGCATGTGTTATATACATGAGCCATGACTGAAGTTCTAAAGCATCCCTTAAAATCAGGAAATTGTAAACCACCTTGTTCTATCAGAAGGATCAGGTTATCCCACTTGACCCTTGCCCTCGTACCCTCCCAGAGAAAATCCTTCAACTCTTTATTAATTACTGTCCACAACCTCTCCTCTGATTCATGAAAATATGTGTGATCTGTATATAAAACTATAATGAGTAAAACATGCTCATAGGTTCATAGGTTCATAGGATGATAGCAGGCTATTGGCCCAGAGGTCCTTATAAGCCTAGCCAAGAATTTTGCCCATGTTCCCTCAAAGTCAGCACCTGTTTCTCCTGTCCAGCAAGGGCACAGGTGGGATCCCAGGGGGATATTTTCTGTTTCCCATTCAGTCATTCAGGTTCCTCTTAAAGAGGGCTAGAGAGGTACTCTGCTTGACATGGAGAGCGGGTCTATTCCACAGACAGGGGAGTCTTTGGGACACAAATATATCCTGACAAGTTCTATTAATGTCACAGACCAGGATAAGGCCTTGCGTGCTTGTTCAGTGCTTGCTGTCTATATCCATAAACAAGATCTTCCTACTTTTCATTTCTTGTATTCTTTCAGTCTCTTCCCATTTATCCTTAGCTGCCATAACAGTGCCCTTTTTAACCCATACTTATAAATACTCCACTTTATTGTGTCATAAATATTATTGTTACTGAATCAATTCATGTGTAGTTAGCCAGTTTACAGCTATAGTCTTTGTTTTGTTTGTATTCATTTTATATCCTGAAAACTAAAACTTGAAACTTTCTCAGAGTGTTCCACAACACTGAGATGTCCTTTTACAGTTTTCTCAATTACAAAATTATATCTTCTGGAAATAAAGACAACTTGTCTTGATTACCATGTCAGTTATATCCTTAAATTTCTGAGTCCTTTATTTTCTTTGTCAGTTGTTCTTAATATAATGCAAATAACAAAGGGGAAAGAGGACACCCCTGTCTGAGTCCTCTGTTCAGACACAACTTATCAGAGAGAAACCCTCTCACTTTAATTTTTGCCTGTGATACCATATTATTGTATCAGGGAATGCAGATGCTTCTATTGCCTTACTCATAAAATCCCTGCTTAATCTGTCAAATGCTTTCCCTGCATCACAACCCTCTAACAACAGTGATTTCTTATATTCTGCTTCCTCTGAATCATCATTGCCCTATTAATGTTTTCATGTCTTCCCTCCACAAAACCACACTGATCCAAATCTGTCCATTTTGGCAACATCTTTTTTACCATTCCATTAGCTATTCTAGGCATAAACACTTTGTAATCATCGTTTAAAATTGAAATGGGCCTTTATGTAGCTGGGTCTGACAGGTTTTTACTGTCTTTAGGTATTAAAGCTGCCACAACTTTCTTCCGGGATATTGGTACTTCCCCTACTTTTAAAATATTGTTAAACAAAACCTTCCATATCTTTATCACTTTCTTCCCTCCAAGCTTGCAGACTTCCACATGAATACCATCTATTCCAGGAAACTTTCCTGCATATTGATTATATGTCACTCTTTCTATCTCATCTCCTCCTATTTGTTAATTGTTTGCCTCATCTGCTTTCAACCTTGGCATACCTAAGGCTTCCATAAATATTTCCATTTGTACTTTTTCTTGATTTCTACATTCCTCTGCTTTATACAAATATTCATAAAATTTGCAAATTATCTCTAATACTTCTACAGGATCTCTGCTTATTTTTCTTTTATAGTCCCCCTAAATTTGGCAACAACACTTTCTACTTTCTGTTTTCTAAGCTGTGTTAAGAGTTTTTCTGCTCTGGAGTTATTATCAAAACAGTTGCTTCATGGCAATCTTTCTAACTCATGCGTATTATCCAGATACTCCCTTATTTATTTTTTAGCACTCTGAAATCGCACCTTTTCTTATTTTGTGAGATTCCATTTATGCTGCAATACTTTAACCTTTGTCAGCCCCTCTAAATAATTTTTTTTTGTTGTAACCATATCTCTTTTTCTTTTATTGCTACCATATTTTTAAACTGCACTTTCATTTTATCCCACTCACTAACTATAATTTCTGAAGAAATTTCTATCTTCCCTAATAGTTCTCAAATAATTTCCAGTACCCGTTCCTTAAATTCTTCTCTTTTTAGCAGGTTGGTGGGGAAGCACCAGTGTCTCGTTTTTACTACATTACCCTGCATTTTTATCTTGGATGCTATTGGTGCATGATCTGAAACAGTTATTAGATGTGAATCAAAGCTTTCGATTAAAAGTACCTTTTCCTGTGAAATATAATTTCTGTCTAGTCTAGCCCAGTTACTGTACCCTGGGGAATAATACGTAAATTCTCTGTGAGTTCCTATTACTCATTTAATGTCTTACATGCCGAATATTTTCATATATTTCTTCAGAAAGTTACCCTGTTTTGTTATATTTTTCATTCTATGTTCCCCAAATACATTCCCACTGTTGCAAATCAAGTTCCAGTCCCCACCTATAAGTAATATTCCTCACTGAAAACTGATTATTTGCTCCCCAAACTTTTTTAATCTTCATAATAGCAATTTTAGGTGGAATATAAATACATGTCAGTGTAATCTTCTTCCCTTTCCAGTAACCCCTTACTACCACCAATCTACTATTTATATCTTTTGTTTTATTCTTCTATCACTATTGGAGCTCCTCTAGCAAGTAGTACAAGTACTCCCTTTTTCTGTTGTCCCTGATATTCAGCTGAACATCTATCCTGAAATCCTTTTTTTATCAAAATCACATACTCACTTCTTTCCAAATGAGTCTCCTGTAGCATTGCTATCTGCACTCTGCATTTTTAATAGAGGCCATTTACATTTCAAAATAATATTTTTAGTTTAGCCATTATGATAAAAAGTTATTATTCCCACCTATTATGTACAAACATTTTTTAAATGTCTGTTTCCAGCTTTTGCGTTACCTGCACCAATTAATGTTTGGCAGGCTAATCTCTAAATAAACACAGAAAACTGTGTATAGCTTCAAATAATAAAGTTTAACCCTTCTGATAGGAACAATTGTCCCAAATTGACAGTGGCACACACAGGTATAATTTAACGTAACATTAAGGTTATCCATGCTAAGACAAATGTCACAACCTATATTCAAACTTAAACTATTTGCTCCCTGTTCTTGCCTTGTGTTCATTTCCCTCCCAGATGTGAAAAACAGCTGATATGCTTTCAGAAAACATTATCTTTTAGGCTTAAAAAAAGTTGAACTGACTTATTGCTTCCCCCCACATAGTCAGCTTATCTCCATGGAAATACAAGTATCAAATGTACAGCTTTGCAAGCCTTTCAACTTATACTGAGCATTTATTTAACAAAGAAAAACATTTCATTACATTCAGTGTCCTCTTATTTATTTGCTTACAGAAAAAAAATATTAGATTAATCCAAAGGCCAAAGGCCTTAATCTAGACATTCACCTATGTAAAAGTAAAAGAGAACAGTCAACAAAAGTTCAATCTTTCCACTTTTTTCTGCAAAGCCATATTTTACAAATGTGATTGATGCTTTATAGTCTCACAGTTATTCACTAATTTCCATGTTGCTGGTGGTCTTCCTGCTCATCTCCATCTGCCAAACCCAGACTCCAATTCAAGTTCAGGGTATGCATGATTCTTCTAGTCAGCTCTTATGATATTTTCTATTAAGCATTTTCCTTTGGAACACTGGAAGAGGGTTCAGTGGCAAAATCATTGCATAAGTTTTATTATCAGAAAAATGAGAAGCAGAGTGCCCCTTTGTTTGATGGCTCAGTTTTTATTGGACAATTTTTTTGTATTTCCTCCTTAGCCTGTTCTACATTAAAAATTATTTTAATCCTTCAGGAAGAAAATATTCTGAAGACAGCTGGAACAGTAGCTTGAACCTCACACCTGTCTCTTGACATTCCTGCTGGGTTAAATTTGCTTCTCTTCTGCCTGGGTTACAGTGAATAATTATTTTCCAGAAACATTCTACTGTCTCCAGTTTAATATTTTAAGTTCAAGGTACTCCCAGTTCTTCTAGTCAGCTCCAGTTAATTATTTTTGCAGGCATGATTGCATTTTTACTGATAAAGGTCTTAGCTGCTTTCTCGTGCCAAGGTTTGGAGCATACATACAATGTGTCCTTTCATTAAACAAAAACCTGCTGTGGAATAGTTGTTCAGGAGCTTAGTTGTGCTTTCATAAAATTAGTACAATCTGTGCCTTCCAGTTCCTCTGATATAGCATAAAATCTCAGGAGTTCTCTGTGTGCTCTGTCCTCTAACGCTACCATTTTTTGAAACATCTCTTCTTGAGCAGTCTCACATTCTGCCAACCTTTTCTTCATGTCAACCTCTAATTTTTGCAGTTTTATCAGTTCATCTGAATAGCTGTTTAAGGTTTCTTCAAAAAATTTCCAGCAATTTGTTGTCTGATTTACTCCTTCAGTGTTTTATTTTAATCACCTCTGATCACATTTGATTTTATCTTTTCCTCTAGATTACTGGAAGCTATGTCTTGGACCAAAGCTAGAGCCTGAACTGTGCTTTGCTGAGCAGCTGCAGGATTCTACCCATTCAGTGTTTTCTTTTCACCTTTTCTAGTTAATTTTCTTTCAGGCACTATAAGTTTCTTCTTTTATTTATCCTTTATTTGGTTATTCTTTGTTGACAAGGTTAGTCCCACTATGCTAGTAGACCTGAGACCTCAGATGAAGTTTATACCATTAGGGGAAATTTGGCCAGGGCATCAGGCAATTTCCCCTACTTGTCATTGTTGCGAGTGGGACTCATTTTGCAGGAGCACTTTCTGTTTCCATTTCAGGTACAGAGGTGGCCCAGAGAAACAGGGAGGCAGATTGAGAGAGGAGGAGATGATAGAGTGGTGAGAGAAATGGAGGAGAAGGCAAATATCGAGACTGGAGAATTTGTGCAGGATTCTGGGGAGATGTTTCAAAGAAATCTGTTTAATGGAGATGAGTCAGCAAATAATGGATATATAATTACAACCCTCCAGTCAGGATGGTGGTGGACTGATTTATTTAAAGAAGTGGTGGTACAGAGTGAGTCAGAACATGAAGGAGATGTTTTCTGGGGGGACATTATGGAGAAAATACAAAAGGAGGATGTAGAGACAGTCCTGAAGAATAGTGATGAAGTGGAAAAGAAAACATATGTAGAGAAAATAAAATAAGGCAAAAAAGTAGCAGAAGAAAAAGCAGTAGAAAATGAAAAACAGAAGTACGTAGTAAGGATTCAATGTAAATAAGATGAAGAAATGGACAGATGTGACATATGGGACAATTAATAACTCCTTTGGGTGTAAAAGTATGAGGTAAGAGCATTCATTGTTATTAACAAAGAGACATTTTGTTACATTATATCTGAGACTGTTTTTTCAATGAAAGATTTACTTAGAAAATATGAAAAAAAAAGAAACACTGTAACCCATGGAATCTTTATGTAATAAAAGTATGTAACAGAAACAAAAAAGAAAATTCATGTACAATTTCAAACAGAGGTAGAAAGAGAAATTTTGAACGGACATTTGAAAACTTTAAGTAAAGAAGTACGTACTTGATATTGCAAAAGTTTATAACAAAAGGAGGTTAAGGATTCTGGCTGGGATTGTACTACTGTGTTAAAAATAGAAAGAGATAAAAATTATACATATACCAAGCATGATGAATGTGGAGAGTAACATGGATATCATAAAATACTGGGGACAACCCAAAATATTTTTTTTGTGGAAAAGAAGGACATTTGATAAGAAACTGTGACAAAAGTAAATGTTATATTTGTGGGAAAATTGGACATGATGCAAAAAAAAGGGAATTGAAATATTATAAATGTACCAACATTGGACATTTATGCATGGATTTCAAAAATGAAAATGAGAGTAAGAAAGAAGAAAATGAACAAAGATAAGAAATTCTAGAAGTAGTAGAAATAGAAGAAAAAATGAATGAGAAAAAAATAAAACATAGAAGAAGGTTCTGAAATAAGCGATGAAGAAGACATAAATTGTGAGGAAGTAAAGAAAAAAATAGTTCTATTGGTAAAGAGGTAAAAGACAGAAAAAGAAAATGTAAAGAGATATGCACAAAAGAAAAAGGAATGAAAATGGATGAAAAAGAATATATTGGGGGTTGGTACAATGGTTAAGGTGTCTGACTGACCAACAGAAGGTACAGTGTTTGATTCTCACTTTTGGGAGGGAAATTAGGTAGGCATAGAATGGCCTATTAAGAAAGTTAGCCTAGTAATTAGCTATGAAATGTATGAAATCATGCATCTAAGGAAAAGGAAAAACAAAAATTTTGAGTGCTTTCTGTAAATGTGAATAGTATTTAGAATATAGTAAATAGAATATGGATTTTGGAGTGGTGTAATACATGTGATGTTGATATAATTATATTAGAAGACACAAGATTTTTATCAAATGAAGAAAGATTACAAACACAGAAACTATGGGGAGGAAAAATAATCTGGAATTTGAGAAATGAGAGATGTTCTCGAATAGCTGGATTTTGTAGAAATACAGTAAAGAGATTAAATGTAACTTTAGCAAAAAGTACAAAGAATTATAAAATTATATCCTTATACTAAATATAAAGAAAGGAAAATGCTATTTCATCTGATTTTAGACCATGTAGTGATAAACATGAATATTATAATAATAGGAGACTTTAATTGCAATTTCAGAGGCAGGCATAAAAAGAAACAAAATGATATAGGAAAAATGTTAGAAGGTATAATATGCGGTAAATTAAAACTTTGGGACAAAAATACATGGACTTACAAAAGGGATATGCATAGAACTGAAACATAGTATTTTATAGTATCAGAAGGTTTAGTTATAGGAAAAGGGAAGGTAGCTGAAACAGGATTTTCTGATCATCTTGCAATATGGCTAGAAATAAATAAAAACAAGGAATACGTAAAATAGGGAAAGGAATAAAAAGAATAAATGAGATAGCATGGAATGAATAAGGAAAGATATTATTGAGAACATTTAAAAAATGGTCTGAATGGTGGATGATATTTAAGGAAAAATATAAAATGTTTTTTACAGTGGCAGAGTATGATGTGAGAAAAGTAGAGAAAGGAAAATATAAAAGAAAATATAATGATGCATTGTAAGAGTTAGAGCATAATGATAGAAAGTACTTTGACAAAGCAAAATAATTATATGAAAGAAATCAAGAAAAATACAAGAACTGTTATATAAGCAAAGCCATTTTACAAGGAAAAAGATAAATATTATGTTATTTAAGCAGATTAGTAAAGGAAGATGGTAGTGTAGTGAGAGAAATAAAAATATGTAAATGTAGAAATAGAAAGAAAAGACTATGAGTAGTGTAGTACAATATGTACAAGAAATGTTTAAAGAAAAGAGAAGGTAGTGGAAAAAACATGGGAAGTAAAAAAGTTAACAGAAAAAGAGAATAAAATGTTGGAAAAGGAGATTATTTAAATGAGCTAGATAAAATATTAGGACAAGTAAATATTGATTTGGCTGCAGGACCAGATGGATTAGTGTATGAAATATACAAAAAAATTAAGGGATTGGCAAAAAAAAAAAATGTTTAAATTTTGAATGAATGGTTAAATGAGTTTTATGTATAAAGACTTATGTAGTTGAATATTTAAATATATATAGAAGAAGGAAGATAGAAGACAAAAAAACTGGAGAACGACAGTATTGAATAATAATGATAACAAGATCTTTATGAAAATAATACAAAAGAGATTTGAAACTTAAATGAAAAATATTATGGAAGATAAGATAGAATAAATAGTGTAAAGGGGGAGGGTTGTGAAAAATTAGTAATGATAATTAGAGGAATTGTGGATGATATTTAGAATTGAAAAGAAGCAAAAATCATGATAGGAGACCTTAATAAAACATTTGATACAATTGGACACAAAATCGTATGGGTAATGATGAGAAAGTTAGGAAATTATGTATGACAGTGTATAGTAATAATAAAGTAAAAATAATGTAAATGGCTGGTTAAGCCAAAAGGTAGATATGAAGAGCGGTGCAAGACAGGGATGTGCAGTGAGCTGAATAATCTTTGCATTCGTTATGAATGTGATAGTATGTGAAATAAATTACAAAATGAGGATGGTGGGGTATATAACACCTGAACAGTTAAGAATTCCAGTTCTTTTAAAATATGCAGATGACATAATAATTGTAAAACAAGAACATTTGGATAAAAGAAGTAATAATTTGCACAAATGAGTGCCTAGAAGTGATAGGGATGGCTTTAAATAAACAGAAAAGTAGAGGTTTAGATGATGTAGTAAAGATAGGGAGTACACATTTCACAATGAATTAATGAAATTTCTGTGTTAGGTATAAAATTTGGGAATAAAGATGTAAGTAGAATTCAATGAAAAAAATAGAAGAAATGAAACAAGCCAATCTTTTTTTGGAGAACATATAAATTATCATTCAGAAAAAAGGCTTATTTGATAAATTCAGTACTGATGGTAAAAAAATAGCATACTTAGAAAGTGCATTTATGTTGCCAACAGTATTTGAAATGGAATTATTGCAGATATTTTTTCATTTATATGGGTTTCTATATTAAACTCAGTAAAAAGAGAAGTTTTGTATGTAAATAAAGAGGAAGGAGGTTTAGGGCTAATTAATCCAGTGCTATATGTTTCATTAAATTTGTACAGTGTTAAAGTGGATAAATGAAAAAGATGGCAGATTAGTAGTAACATTGTATACATATAAGTATAATAAATTTTGGGGTGTGGTAAAAAAAGAAAAAAAGCGTGGGTCCACTTCAAAATAATGACTTTCAAAATCCCTAAACTCAAAATACTAAGACCAAAATCTCTAAAGCTCAAAATACTGAAAACTCAAAATAATGAAAACACACAGGATACCAATACTTATTATATTCCAGCACAAGTACATACTGAAACAAATAAAACACAAACCATATTACGCTTCTCCAAGTATAAGCAGGGGGCAAGCTCCCCTGCAACCTCCCCGGGGGGGGCTGCACCCCCACACCCCCTGCTACTTAAATATATTAACTCTGAGATTGCGCTTTAGTGTAACTTGACTCCCTGCCTATACTTGTAGAAGAGTAATATGTCTCTGCATGTAGTTTTGCTGCAATATAGTTGTGTTGCTGTACTGTGTTTTTTTTTTTTTTTTTTGATATTTTGAGTTTTCAGTATTTTGAGCTTTAGAGATTTTGGTCTCAGTATTTTGAATTTAGGGATTTTGAAAGTCAGTATTTTGAAGTGGACCCAAAAAGAGTATATAAATTAAGAAATACAATGTTACCAAGAAAAAATATTTTTGTAGAAAATAGAAATTCATGATATAGAAAAAGATAGAAAACTATGGTGTAAAAATGTAATGATAAAACATTACTGTATAAATCCATGGGAAAATCTAACAGATGAAAAACATTAAAGCTATAAAAATAAGAAGCAAATGGGAGACTGGTTATAAATACATTGCCAGTAAAAGAAAACATACCATATAAAGAGAAAAGTGAAAGAATATATTAACATTGTCAAGAAGAAGAAACTATGGAACATGTGTTTTTGAAACGTAAAAGAGTAAAAAAGTTAAGGGGAAAACTATGAAAAGAATATTTTTTCAAAGATATAAAGAAATGGATAAAATAAACATGGATATGATTAAATATGGATATTAAAAGAACAGAATAAAAGAATGTGTTAAAAAATAAATAAAACGTTATTTTATGTTATATGGGTTGTATGCAATGAAAGAATAAATGAAATTATGCTTTATGGTAAATGGATTTTAGCAACAATATTAAGCAAAATCAGATGGTGGTTACAGAAAAAGGAGTGGGGGGTCTTAGTATAATTATAAAGGAAATTATGAATATGCATACACAGATTTGTATATCTACATATTTGTACATTTTCAAATATTTGTAAATATGCAAATATTTTGTAAATAAGAGTTCTTTTTGTATATAATTAAAGGACCCATACTCTTTTCAATTGATACCATGGATCTTTTACATCCAACTGAGCTACCACCACCTCAAGCAGATGGGGCCTCGATTCAACATCTCATCTGAAGGAAGATAAATTCATCTACCTGGTGTAGTTATACGACCCGCAACCTTCTGCATCTATGGTGACTGTGCTACCTGGCATACAGGCAGTGTATTTACTAGCCAGTAACTGAATTTTCTAAAATTTGTGGAGTTTCTGGCCTTTATTTATTAATTTCTTTTTTGACACTGAGAGAGCTAAAATCAAGATGTTGATCAGTATGCAACCATCTTGGACATCCCTCCTCCAGGAATTATTTTGTGATAAATTTAGAAAGTTGTGAATTACTAAAGCTGCCATACTGGTGATGCAGAATGGCACACTAAAGTTTTGTAAAACTATAATATTGCCATTTATAATTAAGGAAAGCATGGATAAAGATGAGATCTTAACAGGCTTGAGAGAGAACGTTATTGTTAAGTCTGTGAAACACATCAGGTGGACAGCTGCAATTGTACATGTTGTAAAAAGCATTATTCTGTATATGTTTGTTGCAATTATAAACTGACCATTAATTAGGCTGTTAGTGATGAAACATATCCTGTCCCTTACATGGGAAAACTGATGTCCATATTGAGTGGTAATACTGTGTTTTCTATAATAGATGTAGCCACTGCTTATCAACAAGTATTAACTGGACTTCAGTTTCAAAAAGTGCAGACAATTAACATACACTTGCTAGTTTTTGCATAACACATTACATTTAGGGAGATCCCCTCACAATTCATTTTTAAAGAATAATGGAAAACATATTTAAGGATTTTCATGCAGTTATGCATGTGGAAGACCTGCTGGTCACTGAAAAGAAAGAAAGTGAACATCTCAGCAACTTACATTAAGTGTTTTTATAACTGCAAGCACAATGTGCTGAGAGAGTTAAAAAAATCTGAATTTTAGTGTTCACAATTTAAATATCTGTGACATGTTCTGGGGAGGAAAAGTATGCTCTTATGCAGAGAAGCTGAACGTCATTCATTATGTAATCTCCATACCCATCCCATGTATGAAAGATCATAGGATCATAACTACGCTGTTGGCCTTGAGGCTCTTATAAGCCTAGACAAGAGTTTAGCTCATGTTTAGACAAATCAGCACCCAATGCCCCTGTCCAGCAGGGACATGGGTAGAATCTCAAGGATACATTTTCTGTTTCCCATCCAGTTATCCAGGTTGCACTTAAAAAGGGATAAAGAGGTACTCTGCTTGATGTGAGAGGGAGTCTATTCCATAGATGAGTCCTGCCAACAAGTCTTGTTGATGTCACAGACTAGGTTGAGGCCACGCGTGTGCGTTATTCGATTGGAGCTTGAATTGCGGATATGCAGCAGTCCCATCAACGTAGGGTCCAAGATTGCCTTGTATGCCAGACAGAGGTCACCTCTGAGGAGTCTGTATGAAAGTGAGTAGAGGGATAGGGCTTTTAGCCTATCTGTGTATGGTAGATGTTTGAGGCCCTGGATTCCCCTGGTGTGAAACCTCTGCGGTCTCCCCAGCTGCTGTATGTCCTTTGCAAGGTACATGCCGAAAGGTGTGTTGTACTCAATAATGGGCCTTATAAGATTAAAGAACTAAAATATTTCCTCTCTCTCTCTCTCTTTTGCTTATATTATCTATTGTGGAAAATTTATGTCCAGCTAAAATACAGAATTAGCACTGATTGCTGATATATAATTTGTCTTGGCAATGGACACAACCTTGAGCAACATGCTTTCAGAAAATGAATAGATATGACCCATAGGATCATAGGATCATATCATAGGAAGTTACTAGGCTATTGGCTCTAAGGCTCTTACAAGCCTAGCCAAATATTTAGCCTATGTTCCAACAAGTCAGCACCCTATGCCACAGGGACACAGGTGGAATCCCAGGGGTCATGATAACGTTTGGATATACTTCCTTTTGAGGTTGAAAGACCCACTGCTTAGACATCAGTGCCATTTTCTCCTGCTGTAAATAAGTATTCTCAAATCAAGAAGGAATCTCTGGGATAAAAATTTAAAGCTGGTTATTGACCACAAACGTCTATGTGGAGGCCCACACACCTATATGTTTTTAGTCCCTCATAAAAAGAACATGAATATGTGTGATTCTGCACACTAATATGTATAATTTTGAATTATTGTTAAAGCTGGCACTGCAGGCATTTAGTCCTACATTATTAAGATGTGCTACTGCAGGACTTTAGTTTTAATAGTACAATTGCATACATGTAGTCGTTTTATAGTAGCAGTATATTATTAAGCTGTGACCACATTAAGATTCTTGATACACTGGAACACAGAAAAGGGAAGTGATTATAGAGTACAGCTGTATGAGATAAGAAAGAAAACTAGCCATGATCCTACTGTACTGCTTCTTGCCAGTAGCTTAGGCATATGAAAAATGTGCAATGTGCCCAAAAGTGATGAAATATATCAGACTGTTCTTTTCTAACAGCCTGGCTCATGAGAAAAATGCATTTTAAAATGTGCAACATCAGACTGAATCTGCACATGTGTGCTATATAAAACCAAGGGTATCCTGTGTCAGTTTACTTTCTGTTCAGGATATAGAATATTTTGTTTACAGATGCACCCGACTGTACTAATCACAGAAGTCTGTGTCTGCTGGAAACTGATATAAAGGGTCCATGCTTGTAAGTAATAGTTTTTTGATTGCTTATGAACATAAGAGAATTACAGAAGTAATAGAATAACAACATTGTTCTTACTGGCAGATAAAATATAATAACCCCTTTTTAAACTGCCTTTGCTGGTATCTTGTGTCTCCTTTCCCATCTATGTAATAGTGTAGAATCCTAGTGTTGAAGCTGAGTCTCTCTTTTAACATTGTTTATTGGGCATAAGCAGCTTCTTACAATGACAGGAGCCAAAAACAGAGAAAATTAAGAGATGGGATAAAATAACATTACTGGTTGTATATAATCATGTGTCTGTTTTTTATTAGTAAAAATGCAATAGAACTGTGGAGCTTTTCCAGCTGAATGATATGCTGGGAGTTTACCATACCAAAGTGGGCAGTATTCACTGGTGGGTCTGATAAGGGAATGGTACAGTGCTAGTATGGCTTATTTGGATCCTGATGATATTCCCTTGGAAATGAATTGGGAGAACTAGAAGGGTTCTGGACTGTGATGAAAACATGATGATCGAATGAGAGAAGCATAAGTACCTAAGTCTTCTATGACAGTATCTGTCTGAAGAGGAGTAGCTTTTGTAACATAGAAGGTGGGAACAACTCTTAATTTTCTCTGTTTTTGGCTCCTGTCATCTTGGGAGGGTGGCCTAATGGTTAAGGTGTTTGCCTTATAAACACAAGGTGCAGGGTTTGAATCTCACAAGGGATAATTAGCTAGGCTTAAAATGGCTCGCAAGGGCAGTTAGCCTAGTACTAACCTATGAACCTATGAACTTATCTGCCAAAAGCTACTATCCTGCATTTTTTTTCATTTAGTTTGAGACCATTTCTGATACATCATGCATGTGCATATTCCAGCCCTTGAAAGATCTATTTTGCATCAGTGGATGAGCAGAAAACAGTACCCAGTTTGCATTCAGCACATTTGGCCAACTGCACTCCTGGAATATTGGCTTGGATGTCTACAAAACAAATGCCAAACAGGAGAGGCCCCAGAACTGATTTTTGTGGCATTATACTAGTTACAAATTTACATTTAGGGAGGATACCAGTTTGCAGTGTAAGGGTTCACATTAAGCTTGTCTAATTTTTCAGTAATACTAGCATGGGAGATAATGGAAATAGCCTTGGCCAGGTCAAGATAAGTGGTGTAAATACAGTTTCCACTGCCCACAGCTCCTGTAACCTTTTCAAGGATGCTTACCAGGTTCAGGAGACAGGATCTGCCATTCACAAAGCTGAACTGATTAGGATCTAGATCAGTGAAGTAGCCTATGTCTGTAAATTAGTTCTGCTATGACATGTTCCATGGTTTTAAATATAAGGCTGCTGAGACTGATGGGTCTATGATTGCTCAAGTCTATACAGGGGCCACCCTTGTGTAGGGGAGTCAGAGTTGCTGCTCTCCAGGCATCAGGAGCAAATTGTGTAGATAGGTTGAGGTTAAACAGCTTAAGTATGGGCTCAGATAGTTTATACTTTGCACTGATGAGAATGTCTCAAGGGGATTACTGGGGAAACTAAACTGTCAGGGCTATTGTTGGCAGCAATGTGGGCAGGTCAAGATTAGTAAACACTAAAACTGTCTGTGAAAATGTTAGCTGAAGACAGATTTGTTGTTTCCTTTGGAATCTATAGCAACCTTAATTTCATAATCTGCTTTACATTTTGTAAAAGTGTTTTTAAATTCCTTGCTGTTTCAGTGTAGTCTTGAGGTAAGGAGATGTGGATTTCTTGCAACTTTTCATTATTTTCCTTCTTCTGTTGTGCAAATTATTAATAAGGGATTCTCAGCACGGAAGTTTATTCCTGAATTTACAGTTATAGTCAGGGAGGCTAGATATTGACTTTTCTATGCAGCTGTTCATGTGCTGCTAAAAAATATAGGTAAATGCAGGAATCCTCTCAGTTGGGGCCATTTGCAAGAATGGATCGTTGAGAATTTTACACTGGTCTTCTACAAGCTGAAGTCTGCCTTGGAGAAGTCCCTAAAGATGGTTTCATTTGGTGGTGGGGTGGTATCACCAGGCCTGACAGAGAAGATGACTGATTTGTGGTCAGATTTAACCAGGGATAAGGAGATGTAAAATAAAAAAAAAATATGTATGTCTGTTGGGGGGAGGGGGTAAAGTAAAAGACATTGTTATTGGAGCAAGAGAAAAATACCAAAAATAGCCTAACAAGCTAAGACATCTATAGAGATGGAGGTGATTACAGGAGTAAGAGATGGACTAAAGCCGTTTTTTGATCGCTTGTAGAATGTAGGCGAATTCAGTCAGAGGTTGTGTTTTTGAAGAGGTGGGATGGAAAGTTGATGAGACTGAATATTAGGCTAAAATCTAAAGCATTCTTGTCTGTGTTTACAAAATAAGGGATATAGGATGCCATCATGATAACTTATGGCAGATATGGTACACAAATGGGCAAATGAGTAAAATTGCGGGACTTATGGAGAAACAGCACTGTCCCAATAAAATGTTTCTCCTCTTTTCCTCACCATTTTAAATCTTTGCCATTATCTATTGGCTGTTACTCATCTACTCAATGGTACACTATATAACTATGCACTGTTTACTTGTGTAGACCTTCTCTACCTGTTAGCTTCCATGAAGATTACTATGTGTACTATTCTCCTATTAAAATATATCTCACTCTTTTCTACTTTATTACATACCTATTTCACAGAATGTTATACCTCAGCTAATTAACCTTATTTTGACTAACATTCTTTAAATACTATATTTCATGTAACCATATACAAATGAATACCATACAGATGAATGAGCTTGTAATATAAACTGTGTTTTTTATCAGATCTCATTCTATTAAAGTATATTTCTAATAAAAGAGAAACATGGATTTGTAAATACATTACAAACATTACAACAGTATCAGCCAACATCGACAATCATGAAGAAAGTGCATAATTGTAAGGTGACCACATTCATGAGACAACTATATGACAAATGTCTACAGATATTTACTACCCCTAACACTACCATTGATATCAATGATATTAGTAATAATAGTGTTAATAACAATGATATTGTTAGTGATAGTGATATTGAAAGTGATACTGGTGGTGATAATAATAATAATGGTAGTAATAACAATAATAATAATAGTACTACTACTAATACGAATAATAAGCCATGTGCCTTGAAATATAACTGGAACAAGACTTAAAATACTTAGATTCAAATGATTTAATTAAACTTGTTATCCCATTGCATATCAGTATTATAAAACTGATGGAATGTGTCCTCTATATCACAATTTATAAGAGTGTTTATAATCAGACATTTCCAGGTATTAATTCAGTATCTTTAAAATTATTGACCAGAATTAAAAAAAGGAATTTCTATTATTAGAAAAAAGATAGTTATGACCATTATCCCCATTTCTATTTAACATATATACAAAGCCATTATTTAAGGCTCTAATATAAAGCATATATTACAATATAACTAAATTATACACTAATGTCCCATTAAGGCCCTTTGCAGATGGCATAAATATTTATAGATCATCAGCAAAATTAGATATACCCAAAATCATGAATATCCTTAATTTATATTTTATTTACAGAAACTAGCAATTAAATTTAAGTAAAACGTCTCTCTTTCCCATAAACCATAATTCTCTCCCTCTAAATATCAAGTTGGACAATAAGATAAATGGCTCCCCCTTATTGAAAATTTTAGGAATAACATTTAATTCAAACACTGATCACCTTTCACAGAATAATTAATTAGCAGCCTGGACAAAAATTAAAGGAAATATCACTAGATGGAATAACCTAAACTTTTCTCTTCTGTCTAAAGTGGATATTACCAAAATTATGTCCAGGATACTTTTCACTTAAATTCCTCTTTTCAGCCACTTGAAATGAAATTAAAAACATCTGACTGACATTAAACAAGTTTATTTGGATATTTAAATCGACCTAAGAATTAAGATGGCATGCCAGATGTTTATCTATAATACATAATAATTAATTTGAGTATATTGTTAAAAATAATCTTATGTACACCTAAGCAGAAAAATTGGTACCCATTTGATGAAATTACCTAGATAAACAAGAAGTAAACCCTACAGCTATTCCTTTTATGGAAACTGAAGATATTAAGCCAACAAGACTCCACAGCTTCATCTCAATAAAAATAACAATTCTACATAGGCTATTTTTTTTTATGATTGATAGATCATTATAATATCTTTCAACCAATTAATCAGAATCCAAATTTTCGATTGAAGTATAAGTGCCTTTTTTCCCTCTAAATAAGGATAAACTAGTATATGAATTTATTGAATTTATTATAGCGGGTTACACCTCAGTGGAAGGTGTAAGAATTAGATTAAAAGTACCTAAAGCATATCTAAGTATTGTAAGACAATCATATACCTAATTTGGTGAAAATTTAACATCCAAGAAAAACGAAGCACCTGAAGCCACAATAACCAATGAACCTCGACTTAATTATTATAGGTCAAAATACACGAAAGATACAAAAGGCTCGATAAACGCTTAACTTATTCACCGCATTTTTCGTTATCAATGTAACTTCCTCAGCAAAGCACAAACTCATAACACCATGCCTTTATATGTAAAAACACTCTCCCCATCATTATCCAATCAATATAAAGTTGCAGTAACTACATCATTATTTAAAACACAAAGGAAACAGTACAAAATTATTCATAAACCTTCTTATACTAATTGACAGCAGTCATTACTTTAAAACACATTACATATACACACACAAACTCTTCATAAAATTCTCATATAAAAACATATATAATAAATAAATATGTGATCTAAAAACCTGTTCTAACAACGTAACTGTGAAAAAACGTTTATATAAACTAAAAACAATATCATCGTACCTTCTTGTGTCAGACTAATTTATTGCACCTAGCCCATATTTCACATATAATTAAAACTAACAAGTTATTCAATAGACTTATGCCATAAAACACATTTATATACAGCAAAAAAAAATAATATATATATATATATATATATATATATATATATATATATATATATAAAGCATTTTCATAATCTAGCAGCTCTTAATTTTAAAACTGGTACCATGGAAACATGTTCATTAATCCCTGGCATCCTACAAGCATCCAGTACCAGCTGCCAGTATAGTTCCCTCACCTCTATCCTGTTCTCCCAATCACCACCTCTAACATCTTGTGGGATCACTTCAAAAACAAAAAACATGAAGGAAGCCTCCTTACATGTTAAACTATGCTTATATAAAGCATTATTCAAGTCCAGCTTTCACATCTCATAGGTGTGCTCAAAAATTCTCCTTCTTAGAGCCCTTTCTGTTTTTCCCACATAGAAGGAGGTACACTTTTTACATTCAGTGAGGTATACAATACCCTTTGTTTCACAATTTGCATATGTTTTACTAGTGAATAAATTAAATAGTGACATTCTTTATTCATCACATACTTACACTGTGCACGTCTGCCACATTTAAATGTGCCCTTTATCCTATTATTTATCTCACTAAAACCTGACTTATTTTCTAAAATATTTTTAATATTCCTATCTCTCCTATAACTATATACAATAGGTTGTTTAAAAATGGTATTCAAATCTGAAAATTCCGAAAACATTTTCCTGTTTTTATTCACAATCTGTTTTATTAAACCCGATTCACAGTTGAAATTTAAGGTAAATGCACTATTATAATTAATTCCATTACTTTTTTGATTTTCTACCTTCCTTCCATCATCATCCTGTAAACCAATACCTAGTAATGAACAAAATCTACCATGCCTCCCTTCCATAACTTCTTCTTTTACTTCCTTAATCAGACCCTCTGGATATTTTCTTTCCAAAAACATCCACTCTAAATTCCTACATTCATCTACCAAGTCTTCCTGTCCTGTAGTCATCCTTGATACGCTAATAAATTGTCCTTTGACCAGATTTCTCTTCTGTTTAAATGGGTGGGCACTAGTAAAATATAAATATGAATTAGAAAATGTCTCTTTCCTAAAAATCTTCGATTCAAATATATTTTTGGTATAGTTTTTATATATTGTGACATCCAAATAATTGAACTTATCTATGTTAGCATTATAGGTAAATTTCAAAAAGCTAGAAGTATTATTAATATACTGAATAAATTATTCTAATTTGTCTTCCCCTGAAAATTTAACATATGATTCCAGATGATTCCAAGATAAACTTCATAAGGGACTTGTGGAAAGCACTAAATTCATCAAAACCTATATCACTATCATATAAACTTATCATAAAATATAAGTATGCAGATCTCCTAATCTATGTACCTTATTGGCCCAAAATAGATAAACTTTTAACAGGAAATATATTTAAAAATATAATTCAATCAAATTTAAGGTACGTCCAACTGAAAAAAATTACACTGCATACAATTTGCGATCATAAATAATGCCTGCATTATGCTGACTAAGGATCAGACTTCCACTACATTTATCTGAATGTAATGAGTGTAAATCCCTAAATGTGGATTAACTCATATCTTTTGTATTGCCCAGTTGTCCAGCTACTGTGAAGTAAATGAAAACATATTCTAAGCCAACAAGGAAACAGTCAGGCACTCATCACTAGATACTTAATAATTCTACATTACACTGAGATACTTTTGTCACATAAAGACCTATACATCTTAATTAATATCTTTATGTTAACAAAATAAACTGGGTTTTTGTAAACACACATACAGGAATGTTTCTATTTAGTCTTCATTTTCACCATGTATTGTTTGCAAATTATTTTCTGCGTTGGAGCTTTTCTTCCATGGCCTCCATTGAAAATGTGTCATTTTGGACCTGTCGGATCCTCCCAGTAAACAAATGCAAATAGATAAGTAAATAAATGAAAGAATGTCAAACAGGCTGTCAGTTATTTTTGTTGAACTGTTGGCCAAACTACACAATATTCTCATGCATAGTAGAGTAGTACTAAATGACTGTAGCAGTGATGTATTTCTTTTAAAATACAGGCTTGTTTGCCTTATGTCCATCCTACGTAAGGTTATGGAGTAATACATGCACAGTACACTGGTGGATTTCCTTAGTAGTAGCTGCCTTATAAACATAAAACAGTTGGCTTTACATGCATGTGATGTTCTTATCATTCCAGCTTCATTCAAATTTATGAAGCTCTGCACATAGGATGACATAAGAAACAGTAGAAGCAGTAGATGTAATATATGTGGATTCTGTCTAGGCCTTTGACAATGTTTTGCAAGAGTGTAGTAGGGAAAATAAAGTGTGTTTTGTGTGTGTGTGTGTGTGTGTGTGTGTGTGTGTGTGTGTGTGTATCCCAAAATTGTGAAATAAGTAAAACAAGTATTAGCTGACTGGGTAAGTCTGGCAATTTGGTTTGGGGATGGAGAGCTATATATAGAAAATCAATGATGTTTGGATGGAAATGGCTTCAGTGTTATGCTACTCTCTTTAGTAGGTTTGTGTCAGATGTCATACTGTGGCTAAATCACAGCACCCCTTTCTCACTTGATACCAATAAGATGGTTATGGTGGAAAAGTCAGTATTCATTGAAGGCTGGTATGGCTTGAAGATGTCCCAAAGTAGGGGTTGGTGTAAAAAATGCAATGGTATGCCCTTTAGTAGTAGGTCAGGCAAGATCAAAGACTTGGTCTAATGAACATGGGGAAAGAAAAGGGATATAGGGTTGCAATAACCCTTAGACTTACTTAGACAGCACAGTATGAATGGCAGATGGAGAACAGGATGCTGTGTGTAGTTAAAGGAGTGGTCCCAGGAAAGCTGATGTCAACTTCCATTATAGAGGGGATTTGTAAGGTTACAACCAGAAAGTGAGCTGGTTCAGTGTGTAGATGAGAGTTACAAAAATGTTGGTAGGAATAAAGAGAGAAAAAAAGCAGAGTGAGGGAAAACAGAAAGTTTGGTGTGTTCAAACTGCAAGATAGAAGAGAAACATAAGAGTATGACTGCAACACATAGTACAGAGACAAGCAATAAGACAAGCATTCAGGGGTCCGGTTGAAGAAAAAGATGGGCAGATGACAAGGGGTCACATGTACCAATTGGTGAGATGACAACTTAAGACTAACTTAAGAAAGAACTGTTTACTAACCTGCCAAGCTAAACTGAAGGGCTTTGAAAAGTCAGTAAAGTGTAGATCTACTATCCCTCAGTTTGTCTGAGAGATGACACTCTTTGAAGTAGTGTATACAGAAGTATGGCAGCTTCGCTGTGCTGTAGAAGAGCAAATGGTATATGACCTGACCTCAGCTGCGGTGCACACTGTCTGGATGACTTTGTCAGTCTTTCAGAAGTCACCAGAAAGGCGAAATAACAGTTCATCTTAGTTGCAGTAAATTATACCTAAGTGCTTGCAAAAAAAACAGATTTCATACTACTGCAAGAAAATCAGAAGAGATAACCAGTTTGGGAAGATGATATATCAACTAAATACAGATGTATATGTGTGTGTGTGTGTGTGTGTGTGTGTGTGTGTGTGTGTGTGTGTATACACATGTCTATGTGCTGCTACATATGTGTGTTTGCATATATATGTGTGTGAGCATGTGTACTCTGAACATCTGAAAGTAGTATTTTATTATTATTTGTTGCAAAGTCAGGATGAACAGAAAGATTGTATGTACCAGCCTGCCTGTGTATTTAAGTGTTAATTCAAACAGGTAATAAAGTAGGAATTATCAAGAATTTCATTAAATAACATCAAGATACAGTGACCTTCTCAGCACAGTACAGCATGTGGAAGTTCAGACAGCAACTGTGTTAGGACATCAGATAGGTATGCAGAAGCAATAATGCTACTGCCAGCATGAAGTGGTAGTGAAATGTCTATACTGGGTAGCATGGGATGCAATGTCTACTTCTAGATGCTTTTATCTTCAGTTCCCATCCACAGAGATATAAAATAATTATGGTGAATAGCACAGAGACAGAAAGGTACTGCTTTAAAATGAACAACTATATGTCATTAGAGTCTGTATCATTTCTTCTACATAATTATTGAAGATTTTTAAATACATAATTATTTAACAAAGTAAATGCAACCATGGAAACAGTAGAAAAGCAAAATAAGGTGTAGCATAGCTACAGTTACTATTTTTTATATAAAAGCATCAGCTGTATTGGATTATATTATTTTTCAAGTAACTTCCTAGAACTGACTTCACCACATCTTCTGTTATGTTTCTCCAATTAAAAACAAAAGTGGGTGGGGGCCTGACTTGAAAGAACCAAATGCATTCATGCTCTTTAACTGTTTTTAGAACTTGTTACATGATATAAATCTGCAGTGCCAGCCAGTATGGAAGCAATTTTACAGTCTGCTTCATAAACATAGCAGCATCGTTTTTATATAGCTAAGGTGTATAGCTTGGGCAAGGGTTAATCATACCTTGCTATGATGTAAAGCTTGCTCTTTTCTTCTTCCTCCATTTGCCAGTGAACTAGATGAGGCCCATCATATACCCATTTTCAGATGTAGTTTAAGGAGTAGTGAATATTGCAGAAGTTATAAATCCTACATTTTTAAATTTATAAAGGCATTTATAAAGAAGTTTGTAAAGAATATACTTTAGTAATACATGACTGTGGAATGTAGGAATGTATGTCTAATCATAAAAGGAAGTTTTAAATTAATGTATATTACAGTATAATATTCAGACAAAATAAACTAGTAGAAACAGAAAGACTATAAAAGAGAATAAAACTAGACAACCAAATTCATATGTTACTGTTTATCTGCTGATAAAGCTGTTGTGGGGACACTTACACAGTTCCATTGAAAGAACTTTGGTTCCTCTGCATTTTAATTGGCTGTAAAGGAGCACTAAGCAATATTTTGCACTTTACTTCCCAACATGACTCAAGTTGATTTTAGAATGCAGCTAATTCCATTTTAACAGGATAAGCCTCATCAGTGAAATTGCAGGAACAAGGCTTGGTGAGCAGGTGTTAACCTACGTATGTTTCAGATGTTGTATTCTGAGTGTAACACTCTGTCTACTGGAATATCAGATTCACACTCTCCTATATCTTATTGCTTGTGTACAACTTTAAAAGAGAATATTTCAGCACTTTAGTAAATATGCATTCTGTTAATAAATGCAATGTCCATAAAGAAAAAAAAAATCATTTGAATCTGTGGGAGTTGAAGTCAAATAACTCTCCTAAATCTGAATTTAAGCTTCTTGATGGACAGGCATCATTAGTACAAATTTATACAAACTCTGAAAACAAGGATTGTGTCATAGCAAAGTCAAAGCTGTAGCAACACGTATAGTTTGTACTGATGACATGAGGCTCCTTGTGGTGATGAGTACAGGAGGATGACACTATGACTGCTCTCATACATTATGTTAATTTATAAAATCTTGCTCTACCTGTTATTTTGAACTGTGATTTGAATAGACCGATATGGTTCATGATTTTATGCTCAACATATTTTGTATGGTTATAGAACACAGATAGGAAGGTATTGTAGCAGAGAACCTGTAGACATTGAATTGTGGTAAACTGAATACATTTGTTTAATATAATTTCAGTAAGATGTGAGCAGAGCACTGTTTTAGCATAGTCCTTGAAAATGGCACAATTCATTAGTATAAAATGTATTAGGTGTTGTCATTTGGCTGTGATGCATCCTGAGTATTTCTGAATTTATGTTTATGCATTGCCTGTGAAAGTTGCCATTCTACAGGTAGAGGTGTTGCAGAAGAAATAAAAGCAGCTGAGGGTACTGCAAATGCTAGAAAGATATGTGTGTCAAGTTATAGGACAACTCACAGCTACTGCATAAAATGCAATGATAGACTTCCATTTTTCTTCTAATGTAATGTTACTGGATAATAGAGATGTGTTATGATGGTGTTTGTCACACTGGCAAATGATGAGGTGTAATCCCCACTGCTAAGTGTCACACAAGTACAGGAAACAGGAACTCAGCAATGCCTCTAACCTGTATTCCATTGGTTCACAGGAGATTGCTTCCTTACTTGTTTAGATTGTATCTTTCAGACCTTACTTTTTCATTTGAGGTGTTCTACAGTCTATGTGCTGATGACCTGAAGTTGGGTAAACTGATTACAAGTGTTACAGATAAGGCATTTCTGCAAAATAATTTGACTAAATTGACCATCTGGGCACAGGAGAATAATATGTTGATAAATACGTCAAAAGCTAAGTATATGAGATTTGGGAGGCATAAACTGAAAGGTGAATATTTAATACAGTGCACAGTGACTGAAACTGTAGACTCATTTAAGGACTTGGGTATATGGGTCGATTCAGCCATGAGTTTTTCTAATCATATCAACCAATTGCTAATGATAGTTATAGAACTATAGGATGTATAAAAAGATTTATAAAGTCTATGAAATCAAACATAATGAAGTCATTGTTTGTTAGCTACATTAGACCCAAACTTGAGTATGGAATAACAATATGGAAAGCCTATAGGAAAACAAGCATGAATAAACTGGAAAGAGTACAGCGGAAATATACTAAGGGCATCCATGGATGTGAAAATCTAAGTTATTATGAAAGACTAAAATATATGAACGTGTACAGTGTCTCTTACAGATATTTAAGAGGTGATCTTATTCAGGTATATAGGGCATTTAGGGACAACTACCTCTGGGAATGTTTGGGGTTATCAAAAAGTACTAGAGAATCATCAGATAACCTATGTAGAATATTCTATAGGAATGAGAAGTGTACTAGTTGGTTGTCTGACAGAGTAGCTGATGCTTGGAACAAACTACCAAATTACATTAAAGCAAGTAGTAGTTTAGATATTTTTAAGAACAGCCTGGACATTTATTATGGGAACAAGTGTTTTGGTATATTGGCAAGCTAGAAGCCCATTAATGCCCGTGCTTGAAACATTTGTATGTATGTATGTATGTATGTATGTATATATGTATGTATTGCTAGGCTAACTGCTTAAGAGCCCTTACAAGCCTAGCCAGTATAAACCAATTTTATCCAATATGTGGACCCTAGGGGCAAGATGATGGCATAAGTTTGTACATATGTCTTGAGTATTTTATAGATTGCCCTTGTCCATAAGGGGCACGGGTACTACCCCAGGTGTGAATTTGTGATTGCACATCCATTAATTCAAAGTGCATTTTAAGAGGGCTAAGGAAGGTCTCTGTTTAACATGAATAGGAAGCTTGTTCCAAATAAGAGTAATCTCTGTGACACATATCTGTATCTTCAGCATGTTTTGTTTGAGACACTGACTAGGTTTAGATCCTCAGATTGGGTGTCCCTCATGGTGTTGTTCTTGTGGATGTGTAGAAGCTCTATCAGGGCTAGATTTGTGAGTGCCTTGTAGGCTAGGCATAGGTTACCCCTTAATAATTGGGAGGAGACAGAGGGCTTTTAGTCTAACCACAAAGGACGTGTTGTTAACACCTTGTATTTTCTTTGTGAGGAAGCTCTGGGATCACTACAGCTGTTGTAATTGCTAAGTCAAGTACATGCCAAATGGCTCATTGTACTCAATTATTGGTCTAATGAGGGCTGAGTACAGTGGGACTATAACTTCCTTGGATCTGGATGCCATACCATTACTTGTAAGCTTTGCCACATAGAATAACTTAATCACCACTGTAGACACACAACGGTCATGTTTCAGGCTACTATATATCTGTGTACCTAGATTTCTCACCTCTGAGTCTACTCTTAGGGGTGTGCTATTGATGTTATAATTTGCAGGCATCTTTGGCTTCCCAAAGGGTAACATAATGCATTTTTTTCCATTTAGTTTTTGGCCATAGTTCTGGCACCAACCGTTTGCTTTATTTAGACTTTACTGAAGGATATCTACATTGTTAGGAGATTTTATGATTGCCCCCAGCTTGCAGTTGTCAGCAGACTTTTGCATCCAGAGGCCTTCCTTATTAGCCTTCACTTCAGAGAAGTATATTTTGAACAGGAGTGGTCCCAGCAACCCACTAGTAACTGGCCTCTTGCTGGATCTGAATTCACCCACTTTAACCTCGTGTCCTGTCTATAAGCCAACTGGCTATCCATCTGGTGGCATAGGAATTCATGTCCTGTTTTGTGAATTTTATTTAGAATGCCTAAGTTTGGGATAGTGTGGAATGCCTTGGCCAGGTCAAAGTAGGCAGTATGCACTGTTTTACTGTCATCTATGTCCCTAGTGACTTTTTCAAAAAAAGTCCATCAGATTTAGTAGGCATGACCTGCCCTTAACAAAGCCGAGTTGGATTGGGTCCAGTGTTTGAAGGTTTCCTACGTCATTATTAATCAGCTCCATGATTATTCTTTCCATGACATTACTTATAAGACTAGTCAAACTTATGGGTCTGTAATTACTTGAATTAGTTGATGGTCCCCCTATATGCAGAGGGGTGACTGTTGCTGTCTTCCAGTCTTTTGAGATAAAGCCAATCCAAAGGCTGGGGTTAAAATAGAGATCCCAATGATCCTGACTGCTCCTGAGTCAAGCTGTTTAACAGTTAACCTAATGAAAATGTATATATGGAGTGTGTGTGTGTGTGTGTGTGTGTGTGTGTGTGTGTGTGTGTGTGTGTGTGTGTGAGTGCGAGAGTACAAGAGCGAGAGAGAGAGAGAGAGAGTGAGAGAGAGAAGGAGAGATAAAGGGGATGAAAGATCAGTTGTTTGGTAGCTACAGCAGAGGACTAAGTCTGTGTAAGTTAACAAGCAGCTTTCTGTAGTCCATTATTTGATTCCCTTAGCCTCTATAAGTCTACTGTTTGACTCAAAACAAGTCACTTAATGAGACAGTGCTTTGAGACAATCAGGAAACTGGAAAAGACTCTTTAACAGTTTCTTTAACCACATGCCTATTAACTAAACAGTTACTTAAACAAAAGGATAGAACCTGGTCACACTATAAAAAATTCAAAAACAAAGACTACTTCACCCAATATCAACAGCTAGGAAATCTGGCGAAAAACACATTAAGTATGATAAGAAAACTTATTCCAAACATGACAACAATAGCACCAACAACCCCCCAAAATGTTGGCAGAAGTATCAATTACCTCCTAAAAACAGGTAAGCCCACTACCCCCTGCTCCATCCACCAATAACACCTCTGATTCCACAACATCTTAATTCAATACTCATTTTATAAACTCTATAACCTCCCTCATAAACCATAACACTAAACTACCCCTTTCACTTCCCTCCTCAACAAAGCATAACCCAACCTCATTCAAACTAACTATGTAAAAAATCTCCTAAACAAATTAAAACCTGTATTCTCACAGCAGACCAGCCCCCAGTGAATTTCTAAGACTAGCTGCTCCATCTATCTCATACCCCATATCTATTTTAATCAATTGCTCCATATCTGAACAATATGTTCCTCTCTTTTGGAAGATCTCACATGTCATCCCCCTACACAAAAGCAGCTCCTCCACAGACCTCACAAACTACCGACCAATTGGTATTCTCTCCCCCCTTTCACAAATCTTAGAAAAATGAATTCATCAACAGCCCCTTGACCATCTCCTTAACAATTTCTTATCTAGCTTCCAACAAGGCTTCTGACCTAAAGATAGTACTAACACAGCACTCATTAATTTTGCTAACACTGCAAACCTCCTCAAAAATGATGGTCTGCTTGTCTCAGCTGTCTTTCTTGATATGTTCAAAGCCTTCCATACCATATCCCACCAAATACTGCTAAACAAACTAGCAGCCTACAACCTCAGTGTAACATCTCTGACTTGGTTTTATAGATACCTCTCCAACATGCATTCAGCTACCAAAAGGGAGAACAAACTGTCCCCACTTTTACCCATCTCTGTGGGAGTACCCCAAGGCTCCTTCCTCAGGCTCCGCCTCTTTACCATATTCACTAATGAACTCAGTTCCTACACCCAACTAGCTGTACAATACACTGATGACACATCTCTAATCTACTCTGCCCCTCACCCCAAGAACTACAAGAAAAAACACAAAAAATCTCTCCAAGATGTAGAAAACTACCTCATCAATCATCAACTCTTTCTTAACCCTAATAAAACTAATTTCAAGGTCTTCTGCAATAACAGAACAAAAAATAACCAAATCCCTATCGCCATCCACTCATCCAATGGTACTAAAATCAAACCAGTTGAACAAACTAAACTCCTAGGAGTAGTACTGGATGACTGTCTAAACTTCAACAAACACATATCACTATCAATTAAAAAAGTTTACATCAAACTTGGTTCACTTTATAGAGCCAAACCTTTCCTAACAAACTATGCCAGACTCTCCGTACCCAGATCCCACCTACTCTCCACATTTTTTCATTGCTCACAAATCTTCAACAACCTGTGCCAGCCTGACCTAGATAACCTTGAGACCTGTTATAAAAAAATAGCCAGGTTTGCTGTTAACCAACCCCATAGATCCCACCAATGTACTGCACTCCAAAAACGTACTTGGCTTGACTTACCCAACCTACTATCTCTCAACCAGCTCACCATTGCACATAGTATTGTCCACAAGCTTAATTACTTTCCTGCTCTCCTCGTCCTAGTTGAAGCAAACACAAACCCCAGGTCTCTGAGATCATCAGACAAACTTCTCCTAAAAGTAAAAAAAATCCCACAACTGTTATGAAGACTCTCTTTATTCTAATAAAATATCTAAATCCTAGAACTTACTGCCCCAGGAAATACTTAATAATCCTGACAGATGAAAATATAAACTACTTTTAAAAGAACATCTCACTAACCACTGGATATTCTCCTGTACCCACCCAGGCTGACTCCACTAATCTGACTGTCCCACTATAATGTTGCATGTATTTCAAAGCTATTTCATACTTATCTGTCTTTCATTTTTCCTCCAACCCATTATACCTCAGACTATTGTATTCTTTCCTCTTACCCTTTCAAAAAACAAAAACAAACAAACAAAACACTATATATATATATATATATATATATATATATATATATATATATAGGTCTACCTGAAAACACAGAAATCGCAGAATGCCGACAACGAGAACACCGACACCGGAAGATCGACAACGGAGAAGACCGACAGCTGAGAATCCCGACACTGAGAACACCGACATGTTAAGGTAAGGGTGCAATAGGGACGGACGTTAGGGTCAGGGTGTGGGTAAGGTAAGTGTGTGATAGTGACAGACGTTAGGGTAGGGTGCGGGTCAGGTAAGTGTGCGATAGTGACGGAGTTCAGGTTTAGGGGCGGGTTAAATGAGTTAGGGTTAGGGTGCAGGTAAGGTAAGTGTGCGATAGTGACGGACTTGAGGGTTAGGGGCGGATTAAGTGAGTTAGGGTTAGGGTGTGGGTAAGGTAAGTGTGCGATAGTGATGGACCTTAGGGTTAGGGTTTGGGTTAAGATTAGTGCATAGATAGTTGTGTATGTAAGGTTTAGTGTAGGTTTGTAAGATTTGTGGTGTGCTTGTGTTGTGTGTGTGTTTTTCGGGAAAGGTATTGACTTTGTTGATTGTCAGGATTTTGGTTTGTTGGGCACGTGAAGTTTCGTGTTTTTGAACTTTTTTTTTTTGTTTTTTTTGTGACGGTTATTTCGTTGTTGGTGTTTTGGCGTGTCGGTGTTATCAGGTAGACCCATATATATATATATATATATATATATATATATATATATATATATATATATATATATATAAATATATGTGTATATATATATATATATATATATATATATATATATATATATGTGTATATATATATATATATATATATATATATATATATATATATATATATATATATATATATATATATATATATAGATATATATATATATATATATATATATATATATATATATATATATATATATATATATATATATATGGTTCCACTTCATATCATTGAATTATCATTTCATCGAATTGCAAATCATCGAGACCAAATCGTCGAAAACTCATCTCATTTCGTCGAAAACTCATATCATCGAATCTCAAATCATTGAAAAATATAAAGCAACTAGAAATAACATCCCAGACACTGTTGACTGCGTTTATGCAGGGGGCAAGCCCCCCTGCACACCCCCCATAATTAAATATACCAACTCCAAGGTCACACTACAGTGGGGTTAGGAAATTACCTTTTCCCCCCACTGTAGTGTGACCTTGGAGTTGGTATATTTAATTATGGGGGTGTGGGGGGTGCAGGGGGGCTTTGTGGAATGTTATTTCTAGTAGCGTTATAGTTTTCAGTGATTTGAGATTCGATTATTGCAATTCGTTGAAATGATAATTCGATGATATGAAGTGGAACCATATATATATATATATATATATATATATATATATATATATATATATATATATCTATAATAGAGAATAAACAGTACTTCTTAATCCTATTGTATTCTTGTTTGAAATGGTATTATCCTGTCTATTATAAATCACCTACCTGTTTTCAATGCATTTAATATTTATAAGTACCTTTGTTCTTGTTTGAAACTTATGTATGTTTTATATTGCTACATTATTTTGTTTTTAACTACCTGTCTTGGAGCTTTTTTCCCCTGGGTCTCAGCTGAAAATGGGACCCAGGTCCAGTCGGACACTACCCAGTAAACAAATGTAAAATAAAACAAATAAATAAATAAATAAATAAATAAATACATAAACTACCTATGAAATTATGTTCTACCTGTGCTGGACTGTATGCAAAGTATAGTGTCACCATTGTTGCAATCTAACACAGGCTAAAAATTTAATTTTTTTAAACGTTTGTAAATACTGTCTATAAAAGGCTCCCTGGAAGCCATATTGAATGTCTCTATATGAAAATATGTACACATTTGTCATGATGGGACACTTCACATAAACCATGAGATATATGTTGCCAGCAATCACAGTAATTTGTGTGGTTGTCCCATTGGTCTGCCATCTGAACACAGGTATAGAAGTCTTGTGTTTTCAGAAGGTGACTTGTAGTGGTTGTTAATGGGATGTGATAACTGATAGGACTAAATGTAGCAAATCAGAACTCTTGGTGGTAGAAAATTCTGCTAATGAGTATTGTTCAATCCGCCCAACAAATCATGAACAACAGTTTGCGTGCCTGCTACTGCTAGAGGGTTTGATCTTTTTCTCTTAGCTCACAAGTAACCATTACTTTATACTTTTGTCTAACTGGGGTCCCAATTTCACTTGCAGTATAAAGTCTATCTTCCCACTTTTGGTTTGTACTCTGACAATACCTTGGAGTTGCGGGCCCTAATAAAATGACTGAGCAAGCCATACTTTCCTTCTTTTCTACCAAATGTCATGTTGTTTAAAGCATTACTCACATTGTACTTTGCCCTGGTAGTATTTTTCTCTCTTTTACTAGCAGAGTTAGCTTCATTTTGATTTTGCACACATCTAAATCTTTAAAGAGCCTTTTAATCTGAGAATGGGTTATTTCGACTGCTCCATACACATTCACAGTTTAATCCAGTGTTACTTCAGACGCTAACAGTAGTTTACTTCTCTCTGTGTAATTTTTAATGTCACAATTTTATTTCTCAGTAGCAACTCATATAGTCCACTGTGTACAGTCTTTAGTTTTGTACCTAATAGTACTCCTTGAACTCGTCTTTAATGACAGTTAAATTAGTCTGTTGCTCTTTAATAAATATATTAAATATCTTAATGGCATTATCACCAGCCAGTTGTAGGAAAGTTAAAATTTTCACCTCTTTACTTTTCTTAGCTATACCAGAAGCAATACTGTTAAGGTCAAATTTTTGCAACCCTAGCTTCCAGTTTTCTGCCAAATTATTCAGGAATACTAATGATAATCCAGACTAGATTGCACGATGTGCGTCAGAAATAGACAATCAGGAGCCAGTGAGCATAGAACCAGGTGCTTTAGTGTCATGGCAGCAGCTAAAGAGCAAAATAGCATTTCACAATTTCCTGCATGCACACTTAACAGCATGTGATACTCACAGCTATAGTGTACTATACATTGCACATGCTGAGGGATTCCCAAAGAATTGTTGAACGACTTCATGCATCCTAGGAGAATCTCAATGATGTACTTGTTGCACAGGTTTCAGCAGACATTACTAGTGCCACAGAGTCTTCTGCTATACATGCAGCACCTGTGATGTCCAATATGGATCCCCTGGATCCAGTTTCACTGTGCCACGACCACCAGGCTTCCTCATCCCAATACCGTCACTTGTTATATGATGATTTCAATAGCAAGTCTCACCAAACAGAAAAAATGAGAAATGGCGCCGTAGTTGTAGCATTATGCAGGTGCCTGCAACTTACATTATGCACTTTTAAAAAAAATTAAAATGTAATGATTTTTGTCTTCACAGGAGATGAACATTAACTTAGAAATATTATTAAAAAAAATAAAGCTGAAGCATTACTATGCAATGCAGTCCCACTTTCACTGGAAGATTACTAAAATAACATTTTAAACAGCCTTGGGATGATTTAGCAGATGTTTTAGTACTTGTCATACATCTCAATACAGGGAGTAAAAGATTGAAAGATAGACTTTCCTTACAAGTTTTTTTTTTATGGAAAATAGATAAAGAACTGGCCACCATTCCTACTTCTGAGCTAGCACAGTTCTCCCTTTTTAATTTCTCTAAGTCTTTTGGGTTTCTAATACCATTATGTGTATGATTAAAGTTCATGAAATTAGTATTGTTTCAATCTCTGATGTTAAGCAAAAGTGCTCTTTGCAGTACCTGCAATGTGCCCAGAACTGACTTCTGCAATTCATATGGCGTTACATGTATCGGTAGCATATCTAAATACACTGTAAATTCTTTTTTATGAGACCCATTGCTCCTATTGGAACTGCCTGTGTATCCCTATTCCACATTGCCCTTGCTTTTGCCTGCAAATCCTGGTATTTTATGATTTTGATTCTCTCTTTACATACAACACTGTAATCACTGGATGTAGCAATTTCAATAATCAATGCCACTTTTGTCTTCTTTTCATGGACTACTATATCTGGTTTTCCTTGCATCTATTTATTGAACAGTTGGTAATGGGCGAACCCGTGAGATATAAACTTCAGCATTCTCCATAATGCTTTGAGGCTCATGTTTCCAATGCTTCTCAGCTACTTCAGTATTGTAATGTTTGCACATTCCCCAATGCAAAAATCTTGACATATTATTATGTCTTTTGGTATACAGGCCATCTGCCATTATTGCATCACACCCAGCAAAAAGATGTAAGACCGTTTCTAGTTCTGTTTTACAGAACCTGCATTTATGTGTTTCTCCCACATGCTCATACATAGTCACTTACCCTGGGATGCCAATATTAACTTTTCATCTTTTGGTTTAAATTTACTTCTCTTTAACCAGTCTTGCATTAGATTCTGATCAACATGAGGTTGTTGCATTAGTTTTCTATACTTGCAACTATATTTATATCTTTTCAACATTTCTTGCCTTCTCATCTGATCCTTCTTTTTGTATTATTTCTTTTGTCGTTTGGCCAAAACAGTTGCTGCTTGATTTTTGTCTACTTGTGGTTTGGTTTCCATTTCCACTTGGCACCAATATGCTTCTGATAAACTAAGCAGGGAACTCATCTTAGTCTTCTTTTCTTTGGGTTTCAAATCTGTCAGTATGTTTGGATCTGATGAGGTCAGCAGATACGTATGTAGGTCTATGATTGAAGATCTATACATGTAATCAAGTTGGAGGAGGCCAGTACCTCCTTCAAAACAAGGAATATATAATCTTGATATACACTGAGTTTATATATCATTTGATAAGCATGAAACATTTTTCTTGTTTTCCTGTACAGCTGATTCAATACCTTTTGGTATCAGTCAATCACCCTAAAACTGTAAATTAGAATAGGAAGAGCAAATTGGTTTATAACCTGAACTTTGTTCATAGATATCAGGGCTGTTTTTGGTATTAATTTTAGTCTTCTAAAATTGTCCTTACTGAGTTTTTGTTTACATTTGTTCATGTTTTATTGTTGATCTTTCGTCATTTCCCAAATATTTATGCACTCTCTCCTGTTCAGGTTTTTTTATATCACATTTCTAACTTAGACTGATAAATGTTACTTTTGTGCATTTATCAAGACCAGATGACATTCTTATACAACATTATATACATATATAAGACCAAATGACATTCTTATAATACATATATCTATTCATGGTTTTATGCATGAAATAGATGTTCTATGGAAAAAAATGTCAATCCACTAAAACTCCCACCTTTCTCCAAGGTTGTAAGCAACTCAGAAATCATGTAAAAAAACTTATTGTTTTGGATAAATGCCAATATTTCACTGAATTTCAAAGCTCTCACCCAAATGAACCCAAAAAGTTCTGGAGTACTATCAACTCCCTGCTCTACACTGGTTCGCCTACCATCCCTAACCATTTCCCCTATCACTCTCCCTCTGAAACTGCAGACTTACTCAACAAACACTTCATAGACAGCATCTCTAAACTCCTGCCCTCTGGTAACTCTGCTCATCCCAACTCTTCTGTGTCACCCTCACCTCCTCCTAAACCTCTATGTTCCTCTGTCTCTCAGCCTTTTACCTTGAGACCTGTTTCTACTAAATATATCAAAACTGGTTCTTAAAGTAAAACCATGCTCTCTGTCCACTGATAAACTCTCCCCCCCTCAGTTTCTGAAAATTGCTGCTGACTCTATTGTATATCCTGTATCTATCTTCATCAACCGCTCCAGTTAGGAATCTACCATACCGGAAATATGGAAATCCTTCTATACCACTCATCTGCAAAAAGGTAGCAACTCTGTTGAAACTTCTAACTATAGACCAATCGCTATTCTCTCACTGCTCTCTAAGATCCTTGAGAAATATATAGATACTCAACTACTGTCCTGTCTCATTCACACAAATCTCCTCACCCCCTCACAACATGGTTTCTGCCCTAAACACAGTAACTTGACTGCCTTACTATTCTTTACTCAAAAGGTTGCAGAAGCTAGGGACATCAACCTCCTCATCTCCTGTCTATTCCTTGATCTCTCTAAAGCCTTCGACACTGTGTCTCATCCCATCTTTCTTAACAAACTATCAGACCTAAACCTCTTTCTTTTACTCTTGGCTGGTTCCAGTCCTACCTTACTGGCAGAAAACAAGCTGTTATATGGCAGCAGGCTTTCTCACCCTTCCTTGCTATTCAGACAGGAGTACCCCAAGGCTCCATACTTGGACCGCTCCTTTTCAACATTTTTACAACAACCTACATTCATCCTGCAGTCTCTCATCTGTAATACAATATGCAGACGACTCTACTCTCTTATCTATCTCCAATACTATCTCTGAACTACACTCACTAACACAGAATTCCTTTATCTCTGTTGAAAAATGGCTCAGACATAATCAACTAATCCTTAACCTAAAGAAAACTCAACTCCTTCTCTTCCTACTTCAGACACTCACCTTAAATCCAACTTTTCTCTTTCCTCCCTAGATGGCACCACTGTCTCCCTTGCCTCACACACCAAACTCCTTGGGGTAATAATTGATGACCAACTAAATTTTGACTTGCACATACAACAGGCCATCAAAAGAAAAACACCAAAAAGTTGGACTACTTTATAGGAACAAAACATTCCTCACTACTGCCACTAAAAGCACTCTTGGGCAGGTATTTCTCTTACCTAGTCTTCTATATGCTTCCCACATCCTTACCAATATCCGAACTACCTCAATGCAGAAACTGGAACAAACATACAACAAAATTGCCAGATTTATTCTAAATCAACCACTCTCGTCACATCACTGCCTCTCACTAAACAAACTTCAGTGGCTGGAATTTCTGCACCTTCTCCTACAATAACAACTCCACACTACTTTTTCCATACTCAATAATCCCTCTGCCTGCCCTGCTCTCGCCTCCCATGTTACTCTCTACTCTCCCCTGGTCTCTCCGGAGTGCTGATCAGCATCTTCTCTCAGTTTATAAACCCAAAAGGAATATTGGCAAACTACTTTACAAACACTTTGTCTCACTAAATTGGAACAAACTCCCTCTCTATATTAGATCCAACCTTCCCTTTCCCTGTTTTAAAAAGGGGCTTAAATCCCATCTAATAAACTTGAAATTATGCCGATGCCTTGACCACATGCAGTCTTAGTCTGTCCTTCTGTATAACCTGTTGCATCTCCTAACTTTCTTTCTCTCTTAGTAACTTCTGCTTAAACTAACCTCCTAAACCCTCAGCTCTACTACTATAGCCCTACTATAGCCCCCTCCTTTCTCCCCCCCCCCCATTCTCCACACTATTTATCTTTCCCCCACTTCCTATCAATGTCTGTACATTTTTTTTCTTTTGAACAACAATTATCTTTTTGTTTTTACTCTTATATGTACAAAATTTAGACCACTGCTATCAGTGCAACCCTTAATGTTCATACATTTTTCTTTTGTTTTTCTCTTTATAATTAATTTCGTATTTGCATTGTTATTTTTAATAGTTTTTGTCCTGTATGTTTATCTTTACTTATGTTTGCTGGGGCTCTTTCCCCTTGGGTCTCCAATGAAAATGAGTTGCTTACTATCAATGCAATGCAAATAGTTAATAACCTTTTCTTTTTTACAATTATTTTGTATTGTGATTATTATTTAGTATTTATTTGTATATTGTCACTTTATCTTTACTCACATTTGCTGGGGCTTTTACTCTCGGGTCTCCACTGAAAATTGTTTTGTTTGCAAACTCAGTTGGACTAACTCGGTTAACAAATGTGAAATAAATAAATAAAATAAATAAATATATCATCTGAGAAAGTTTTGACCACTTCCAGTTGTGCTTTCAGCTCCTCATCAGATGAACTATGCAGTTTTAAATCAAACACAAAAAGAAGATGAGAAAGCTTTACACTTTGTTGTTTTCTGAAACCAAATTGTAACCATGACCTAATATATTAAGTAGGCAACCTAATGGTTTAAGGGCAAAACAAAAGAACAGTGATGACAAAGAGTCACCCTGGAATATCCCCTTTCAGTTTTATCCTTGGGATAATAATCTGTCCTATATCATGGCTTAGCTTCAAAGTGGTTTATCACTGTTTCATCATCACTGTAATGTAACTGATTCTATACATTTGTAAGCACTCCTTTATCCACAAATGTGGGATGCTGTTCCATGCTTTTTTATAATTTATCCTTGCCATTCTTAGATTCTCTTCCTTTTTACAATTCTCCATTATGACTTTATTTAACAACAAATGATCCTTTGCTCCTATGACTTCTCCTTTACTTAATGTTTTGCTCTATTTTTTCTATTGTCATGACATAGTTTTCTTCTGAATGACTATAAACTCTGTCGGCATTAATTCCAGTGTATAGGTAGTACATCATCGGAAGGCAAGTTATTGGTTTCTAGTTTTTAGGATAGTTTGCAGGTTCATTCTTAAAGAAGTATAATTTTTCCTGCTGTTAACCAGGTTGGTGTCTGTTCGGGGTGCGCATATAAGTAGTTCTTACTCAGGGCTAAATCGTTGTGTAAAGATGTTAATACTTTTTGCCAGAAGTTATGTACTGCATCTGGGGCTGGGGTTTTCCATTTAGAAGCTTTTCATACTTTTGTTTCAGTTTCTCTGGCCTTTGCTTCATCCCATTTCCTATCCTGTACATTTGAACTTCTTAGTGTTTCGTTTTACTTTTTCTATCCATTCAGCATCTTTACTATGTTCCACAGGGTCTTCATAGATACTTCTCCAATATGTGTCTATTTCTTCTTTTTTTGTGTTTCTGTTTCTTTTGCTTTGTTTCACAATTCTCTATAAAACTTTTTTTGGGTCATCAATGAAATGCTTATTTTGTACTCTTCCTTTGTATTTATCTTCATATCTTCTAAGCTTTTCTGCATGTGTTGAAATCTTTAGGTTATTATTTGCAATAGTGTATGATAGACCTTGGTCTATTCTAATACTACTCATTGCTTTTATCACATCTATCTTTTTGAGTATTTTTGTTGATCTGTTCCCTCTTCTATACTCTTCTAACAGTGACACTTCTTGGCTTAATTGCTTTATAGTTTTTCTGTATTCAATGCTTTCATGATGACAGTTGATTTCTTCCATTCCTTTCCCTTACTGCCCTGTATTTTTGTAAGACTTTAGCTATTATTAATTTAACTGCTCAGTAATATATCCTATTAATTCTGTTATGCCACATGAATTTCTGTCAATAGTTTTGATTACTCCTCCTCCTCCTCGTCTTTCAGCTTTTTCCCAGTTAGGGGTCGCCACAGCGGAACTCTGGTCCGCTAATGATTGGCAGTTGATTTTTATGTGCCGAGTTGCCAGCCCTGACACACAACCTTCAACGAAGGTACGCCCATTCACGCATGACTCCACGCAGAAGACGCTCTAGCTGAGAATCGAACCGGACAGCGTCTTACTGTGAGGCGACAATTCTATAGCAGCACCACCACCGTGGATAATAGTTTTGATTACTAAGTTAATTTATTTTATCAGACTTCTAAGATTTTAGGTCTTACTGACTTTTTGTAATCTATTTCTTTCACCAGTCTTAATATGTCTTTCTGTACTCTATTTCATCAATCTTAATATTTTTATCTATCTCTATTAAATCAAGCAACTCTTCCCTTAGATCATTTTCTTCTAAACTGAGGGCACATTAATTGCTCTCTGATTCCTACGGGCATTCTTCAGAAACTTCTAGAATTTCATCCTGTGACATTCTCTTCAGTTACATTGTGTGTGTCATCATTTGCTGTTTCATATGGGAACTCAGCTGACCTATCACTCCACAGCATTGACTGAATCAGAGCTGTCACTATATCCTGTTTCTTCCTTTGCTGTGTAACTCCAACTGAACATTTGTACTGGTATCCAACTGAAGGCTCCAGAGTATCTTCATATGACAACTGATCACATGCTTTCCATTCCACCCGTTTTTCCTTAATTTGATGACTTACTATTCTATCATCCTGTGATGCTGCCAGAGTTCCTTAACTTCTCCATTACCGATCTTCTTTTCTACTTCCCCCTTTGTTTTCTTATTTTTGTACTGTAAAGTTTTCCATATCCAGATGCTTTTGCCTGTATTTCTCTTCAAATATCTTTGGTGATGATTTTTGTAATGATTAGTTTTATTTTCTCCTTTACATAAATATTTAACCATATTAAATCTCTTTTTTTTTTCCTATGTCCATATTTCTTCTTCAGTTGTCTTCTGCTCCTCCTGTTTCTCCTTACTTGGGGAACTTATTGCTCCACAATGCTGTGACCTGTGCAAAACTTTCTATGCTAAATCCTTCACTTCACAGATATTCCATAATTTTAGCTTCTATTTGTTTAACTTCTGATTTACTAATCTTCTATTCTACGTTCCCCCTTGTGATCTTATATTTTGTATTGTGAAATTTTCCATATCTGGGTGCCTTTGCCGGTATTTCACTTCAAGTATCTCTGGAGCACTTTTTTGTTATGATTAGTTTGGCTTTCTACTTTGCATAAATAATAACCCTAACACCTCTATCTTTTTTTCCATGTATATGTTTCTTTTTTATACCTTTCAAAAATCTCTAGATATTGTTCTTTATGTTTTTGCACTTTCTCAGTTCCTTCTTTTTCCAAATGGCCCAAGGTCTCTTGGTCTATATAATGTTTTCCATGAATCTTTTGTATTAATGAATGTAAATTTGCATTTGAAGCTTTTGACATTTTTTTCTTTTGCAAATATTTATTTCATCTAATTTCTTTCTTATCCTCAAAATTCCATTGTCATCTTTATGGGTCTTTTTTGGCCTGACAGTTTTTGTCTTTTTTGTGGACTACTGCTTCCTTTTACAACAGGGGAACATCCTCCCCCTGACCCTGGCCTAACCCCATTGTAGGAATTTTTCTGTGTCTTGAAGATTCTACACCATCATTTTTCCAGTCCTGGTACCAGTGTGCCTACCAGGATTGGGCACTTTTTTATCCTGGGACTTGTGCACTTTTAACCTATTTCTGTCCATGATATGTGCTATATAAAATACTACCTATATACCAGTGTTGTCTTGGTAGGATTTTGTAAAAACAGAGTCCACCTTGTGAAGGATGAATTCAATACCAACAATACTACTCTCCTTTGCTTGCTGATTTTCTAATCTGTCCATCCGGACCCCGCACACACAGTTCTCTCCTTTTTTCAATTTCTCCAAATCTTTTGGGTTTGTAATACCATGGTGGTAATGGACCCCATTCCTAAGTCAAAGTATTATTAAAGGGGTCTATATCAGATCATTGAAATGGCTCATTATCAAATGCCGTAATGTCAAACTGCAAAACCCAACCCTAATAATATCGAAACCTCAAAACAGCGAATTTTTTCCCAAAGAAAAAATTTGCTGTTCCGAGAAGCACACACACACACCACAAGCACACCAAAAATCATCTAACCCTACACTGCACTGTACATACATTACTATCTATCCACTTACCTTAACCCAGACCCTAACCCTAAGGTCTGTCACTATCACACACTCACCTCACCCATGCCCTAACCCTAACTCACTTAACCCGCCCATAACCCCAAATTCTCACTATCACACACTCACCTCACCCATGCCCTGACCCTAACTCACTTAACCCGTCCCTAACCCCAAATTTTGTCACAATCGCACACTTACCTGACCCGCGCCCTAACCCTAACTCACCCAACCCGTGCCCTAACCTGAACATCCTCACAATCATATACTTACCTTAACCCAATCCGTAACTTTCCACTGCATCACTGAAAACAGTGAAGCCACAACAACTGCCAACCAAATTCTTTCCCTAGGAAAGAATTCAATTTTGTGTAGCTTTGCTGTTTTCAGCATTCGCGATATTGGGTTCAATATTAGATCATTTGAAATTCTGCCGTTTCAATGATCTAATATAGACCCTGATTAAAGATCATGAAATTAATATTGTTTCAATCTTTGATGTCAGCCAGGAGTGCTCTTTGCAGCACCCGTAATGTGACCAGTAATGATTCCTGCTGATATTCGTATGGAGTTACATGCATTGGTAACATATCTTTCATAAAACCCATTGCTCCTACTACTATTGGGACTGTATGGGTATCTTTCTTCCACATTGTTCTCATTTCTGCCTGCAAATCCTGATATTTTAAGACTTTGTGTTCCTCTGTACACAAGACATTACAGCCTCTGGGTGTGGACCACTGTATCTGGTTTTCTAGCATCTGTCTTTTGAAATGTTGATAATGGATGATCTCATGTAATGTAAGCTTCATCATTTTCTATGATGCTTTGTGGCTCATGTTTCCAGTGTTTTTCAACCAGTTAAATGTTTGCACAATCCCCAGTGCAACAATCTTGCCACTTTATTATGCCTTTCAGTATACAGTCCTTCTGCCATTAGTATGTCACAACCAGCAATGAGGTGTGCAACTGTTTCCAATTTGGTTTTACAAAACCTGCATTTGTCTGTTTCTCCTATATGTTCAATGGACTTTGTAATCCAATGCGCATGCAGCCCACTGTCTTAGGCCACCAATATTAACCTTTCATATCTTGGTTTGAATTTGCTCTCCTTAACCATTCCTGCATTTGTTCCTGATCAACATGAGGTTTTTCCAGACGTTTTCTATACTTGCAACTATATTTATGCATTTTCCACAGTTCTTGCCTTCTCATCTGGTACTTCATCTTATATATTCCTTCTTTTGTTTTTTGGCACATTCAGTTGCTGCCTGATTTTTATCTCTTTCTGGTTTGATTTCCATTCCTGCTTGATGCTGATATGCTTTTGTTATATTAAGCAGAGACTTCATCTTAGATTTATTCTCCTCATGTTTCAAAACTTTCACTATGTTTGGGTCTTGTGAGGCCAGCAGATATGTGTGGAGTCCCACGATTGCAGATCTATATATGTAATCAATTTCAAGGAGGCCCATCCCTCCTTTGGAATGGGGAATATATAATCTTGGCATGCACTAATTTTTATAAATCATTTGGTGAGGATGAAACATCCTTTTTGTTTTCCTGTCTCATCTATCTAACATATTTTGGGGCCAATCAATCACTCCAAAATTGTAAGTTAGGACAGGAAGAGCAAATTAGTTTATAGCTTGGATTTTGTTCCTAGATGCCAATGCTGTTTTCAGAATTAATTTAAATCTTCTAAAGTATTCCTTACTAAGTTTTATTTGCATTTGTTCATGTTTTATTGTTGATCCTTCATCAATTCCCAAATATTTATACACACCCTCTTGCTCAAGTTCTTTTATAACACATTATTGTCTCAAACTGATGTTTTCCTGGTGCTGCAGTTTTACTGCTTTAAAGGTTGCTTTTGCACATTTATCTAGACTAAATGACATTCTTATATCATATGAAAAAGTTTGACAACTTACAGTTCTGATTTCAGTTCCTCATCTGACGAGCTATACAGTTTTAAATCATCGACAAAGACAAGATAAAAAGTCTTTACACTTTGATGTTTTCTAGGGGCCAAATTGTAGCCATGGCCTAAGCTAAGTAGACAGCTTCAAGGGTTAATGGAAAGGCAGAATAACAGCAGTGACAGAGAGTCACCCTGGAATATCCCCCTTTTAATTATTATCCCTGGGATAATAATTTGTCCTTTATCATGGCTTAATTGCAAAGTGGTCTGCCACTGTTTCATGGACACTATAATTTAGTTGATCAATGTAGGGTGTATCTTATATATTTTTAAGCACTCTTTAATCCATGAATGTGGGATACTATCAAATACTTTTTTTGTAGTCAATCCATGCCATGCTCAGATTCTTCCCCTTTTTACAGTTATCTATGACTTTATTAACAAGAAAGGATCCATTGTTCCATATAACTTTCTTTTATTGCTCTTTTGTTCTACTGCCATAATTGAGTTTTCTTCTAAATGACTACCATCTCTGTCGGCATCAATTCTCATGCATAGTTTATACGTCATCGGAGGGCAAGTTATTGGTCTATAATTTTTAGGGTAGCTTGCAGGTTCACTCTTAAGTAGGAGCATTGTTCTCCTTGGAGGGCATGTTGATGTGTTAGAAAATTGCTGAACAAAAAGTTTTAGCAAGTGTTACAGTAAACTTCCAGTAAGCTAGCATACTTTAAGAGACTGACCAGTAAAAATTTAATGTTGCTCATGAATTTTTTGAAAGTAGCCAGGAGGGATGTCGAAGCATATTTGTGACTCAATTAAAGATTTTTTTACTGGATAGGATTTATTTATCCTATATAATATAGGTTTCCCTGGAGATTTTTTCATAAATAAGTAAACATTTCATTGTAATTTGCTGTCCACCTTCTCCATTTATTCCTTCAACTCTAACATCAGATTTAAGTTCATTAGACACCACATCATGTTTACCTAGTCCATCATCTGCCTTTGCTTTTGTCTGGCTGTTATTGGAAGATAACATATTTTAGGTAGCTCACTATCACACTTCACCCTAGCTTGAGCTCCTCTGTTGATGATGAATATTAATATTGTCCATGCCTGTGGAAACCCAAACCCCTCAAAAGATCTCTTCCTAAATTCCCAAATCACACTGTCAAATGTTTCTTTTGGCATCCAAACCTATCACCATTGGTATATTATTTTTGTCCAATGCATCCTTTTAAATCAGATCTTTGCCTGTCCTCAGTATACTCACACTTATCCAATATTTTTGTCATTCTTTTTTCCAAAATCTACTAATAACCAAGTGAAACACTGAAGTAATGAACGTAACCAGTAAGCCAACAAAACTTCAATTGCTTGTTCCAGTGTCAATAAAGGATTCCCAGTAAGTTAAATAAAACCATTTTAATAAAACTTAGCCCAATTCACAGCACAAATAAATTTAGTTGAGTATACAGCACAGATTAAGCGTTTTTGCTTCCTCAAGCTGGAAACTTCATCAGAATCATAACAAATCAATTTCCTGCTCATTAAATAACCACATCACTTTTCCCATTGGATATAAACTAGTTTTTCCAAAATCATCACAAATACTTTGTAGTCATGATTCAGTATTAAAATGGATATATTATGTCCCTGGATCAGGGGATATTTCCCATTCTTTGCTCTAACTACCACTACTGCTTCTTTCTAAGTCAAAGGTAATCCCAACCAGGAAATATTATTATAGAGTATTAGCCAGACTTTTATTATCTCCTTTTCTTCTTTTTCACAATTTCTATTCTAATTCCTTCACTTCCAGAGGTTGCCCCTGTATTTTACTTTCTCATTTTTTTTTTGCAGTTTCCTATATTTTTTATATTAATAATCCTATTGCTACTTCTGTTAAGTGAAGAAGCTGTAACTGTCCTATGTTACCATTTTCTGTGTGGTACTCGACCTCTGAATATTTTGCGTATAGTTTATTGTCACAATTTGCCATTGCGCTCATAATTTCCTGGATCCACTTCTATCTTACCATTCTCATAATTCCTGATTTTAGTTATTATCCCTTCAACCTTTTGTTGCCTCAAGCACTGAGACAAGTAATTTGGTTACTCTAAGGTTGTTGTCATGCCTACACCCCATGTACACATTACCACAGCTAACTTTAGACATTATTTCCTACTTGTTTCCAATGTATAGTATATTAGTTTCCTTTTTTTAATTCATCATTCATTCCCTAACACTATAATAGAATTTTTCTTGGAAGCAAAATAATGCATTTTGCAGTTTGAAAGCAAATGGAACTTTTACCAAACATCAGTGTCTCCCTCCAGTTAAATATACATTTGTAAGTAAACATTTAAACATAATACTTGAATTTTACAATTATATTAATTAAATAGTTATTTTCTCTCTGGTATTTACTGATGTCAATTGTTTTAAAGTATTGTTCAAGGTGAGACTGACATCTTGGTTATATTAAACAGCCTTGTCCATAAAAACATATATCTATCCCGTTTAAGTACTGTCCTCTCCCTTTGCTCCCAGTGCAGATTTTTTACGGAATCTCTTATGTCTTTTGAAAGCTCTTTCAACTCCTTTGTTTTAACTATCATTTTCTTTTGGAAAACAGTAGAAGGGTTTTTAAATAATCTTTCCACTGACATCTTCATAGTTTGCTTTTCTGCATTTCTTGACTGGTTACTTTTTCCTTCATCACCTTGTCCTGCTATCAATACTTCTTTCTATTATTTCATTTTGTGCCTACCAATCATATTTGTAGGTTTTTAATGCAAGTGGGAAGAAGATTCTAAGTGATTCAGGCTACAATAACTTGAAACAAAGTTTTCTTTCACTGCAGAATCTTACGGAAGGAAGAAAAGCATTTCTGTTAGCCTATGATTTAGTGCAGAATCATTATCCACATTGACTCTTGTTTCCCGACTGTTGTTTTTCCTTTCCTCCACAATGCAGTTTAATCAATATAAGTCTCTGCTGTTTCTCAGATGCAAGTTATAGATATTTACTGGGTGTACTTTTTCTGTTTAATGTCAGCAATAGCAAGGCCCATCCATGTGCAGAGACATTTTTTTTAATAAAGTCTTTAGATTACCTCCCTTCAAATTGTTCTGATGTTGCTATAAACCTCAAGTTATCACTGCATAATCTAGCCTCAAGCTTATCCAGTTTATGTGTCATTTGTTCATATTTTAGCAGCCATTCCACCATTTGTTCTTTCATCTCCTTTTTATCTGTGTGCATACCAGTTATTTTCTTTGAATGTCTGGTTAAACATCTTCTATTTCCTGCAGCCTTCTTTTTTTGTTTCTAAGTATTCCAACTGGATCCATTATCTTGAAAATCTCAGAGTGCATTTAGTCAATTTTCTCTCTTGGGATCAATGGGGAAGTTTCTCCTTCAGCTGCTGTTAGCATCTACTTTTCCCACTTCTGCACCACACTGCTTTCTGTCCCCTTTTGATGTTTTACAGTTGCTCTCCCTTTTACTTAACTTTTTATCTTCATTGTTGACCTGGAAGTCATAGACACTGCTGCTACAGATTTCCACAGGCTTTTATTGCTTTTAATGGTTCACAGCTAAGAACTGTGTTTAGTTGCTCACACTACCACTGCCATTTTGGAATCAGCTTTCAAGTGATATTTTGATGCTTATTCTTTATTTCCTGTACATCAGTATGTTTTAGCCAGATAGCTGATTAAAGAGACCTGCAGGTCACTAGCTGTTCTGGGGCTAGTAGGACAGAGATTGGAGTGAGCAACTGACAATGACTGACTACTATCTCCAGAAAGACTGTGAGGACTGTCCTGTGCTTTGATTGACTACTGGCACTGGCCAGGGGAACAGAATGATAGGGTTTAGGGATCTCAGGACAAGCCAGCAGCAGGCAGTGGGGATGTATATACAGTATGTTGTATACAGTGACCAGCACAGTACACTGTGCACATTGTGGAAAAATCTGTGAGAGTAGGCTTATTAGATGCATGCAAAAACCTGTAACAGCTGTGGCAACTAGCTCCCACTCCCACATGTATTCCCTTCTAGAAAGGGGACACTGTATCTTAGGGTTCTATAGCACACTGTGGCAAACAGTGAAGTAAGAAATAATGGAACTTTTGCTGTCTGATGAAAGTTCCATTTGTTTTCAAATGGCAAACTGTGTTATTTTGATTCTAATAAAGGTAAGACGGGGTAAACAATTAGTGCTTTGGGGAAGGGTTCCGTCATCTTTTATATTTGGAATTTCTGATTTTACTTGTCCTTTTATTTTCTGAAAATGAGTTAAATGTTTTTATTTTCAGCATTACAATATTTATAATATATGGCTGTCACTGCATTGTAAAAATGATGTAGAAATGCAATACAGAATGAAGAAGACATGGTGGTTTTATTAACCTAAATGTGGAAGAAGAACCCTGATATGACTCACTAATGATACACAGCCTCTAAATGATGAGTTATCAAGCCTCCAGACTGATCTTTCTACATTTTTAGTGCATCATTATGTAGTGAGTCAAATGGAACAACGCTACCTTTCTTGTAAATCACTATTATTTTAAGATCTAAAACATGTGCCATCCATCTGTGCCATAGTAGGCAGTAGTAGATTTTTAAAATATAGCTGTTTTTTTGAGACAACATTGTATCCCAAACTAATACTTCATCCTAACCAACCTCTGCTATCAGTTCACTCAAACAAGGCATTAGAATCACTTATTGTAAGTAATCACTTATGGCTAAGACAGTCAGCCTGTATGGCCAAGGGAGTTAACCCGTACCTCCTTGAACGTTATAAGCTAACTTTTATTCATCCCTTATGAGAAAGTTCTTTATAAAGCTTGGTTGAGGGATTTTCATCCTGACTACAAAGGAATATAGGATTGTCACTGTTTTAAGAAATAATTTAATATGCCCAGAACACATGCAAACTGCTTAAAATGTTCTTTGTGAAGCAGGCAGGAACTGCCTTATGGAAACTAAGCCAGTACATTATCAAAACCTTTCATATATTATGAGCAGGTACTACTGAGCATGTTCAGGCAGGTGTTTAGTGGCTGCTGTGCAACTACTCTGCAGCCAATGAAGGCCACAGATGTAATGTATATAGTTGTAATATGGTGAATAACACAGATATACATAAAAATATTTTCCCAACTCCTCTCTCCACAGTTAGAGATTAAAGTTCCTGTTTTACTCAGTTTTCCTAACCTTCTACATTCATAATTTTGCATTAGCAAACTATTCACATAAATAGAATGATATGATAATATACAGAGAAAATAACCTCTGCACAATCCATTTCAACTTTGCTGGTGCTGCACTTATCACAGGTACTTTGTTACCAGCATCTGTGCACCAGTATATTTAGCACATACCTGTTGCAACCAAAAAGAGGTGCAGTGGAGACTCTGCACAGTCTCATTGTTACCAACAACTGTCCTCTAGAATAGTTAATACAGACATGTTAGTATCAGCCCATGTGTACTATAGTACTCTGCACAGACACATTGTTATCAATTGCTGTGCACTGGTGCACTCATCAAAGGCACTTTTTTTCCAGTAGCTGTCCTTCAGTATACTTATCACAGACACATTGTTACCAGCAGTGGTGCTCTAATCTACTTAGTTACTAACAGTTACATATTATTGAAGCAGTCATTGTTAGACATTTTTAAGACAATGGAAACATGCTATGGGTATATGTCAAAAAGCAGGTTTATGTGGTTATGTACCATAAACAGTTATTTATTGGACTCAAGTACCCTTTTGTATCTGTCAAAGAAGAGAAGGCCAATGTCCGTATTGTTCAGTGTAGTATTTATTTGGTACCTATAGTTCTGCAGTGAACCTGCTGCATTCTAGAATAAACTCAAATTGATGATTATATAGTCTGTAATTAGTTGCAAGAAGGTGGGCATAGGCCAGGCCACCTTTTATAAGATCTTTGCTAGAGCTGTAAGCACAGAAATAGGTCTGAGGTATCATGGATCATTTAAATTTTTGAATATTTTATATAGGAGTAACAATAGCTTCCTTCCAGCTGATATAGTTTTTTGGGAAATAGAAAGGTTAATGATGCTTCCTGGTGGTGCTGCAAAACAAGGAGCAATCAGTTCTTCATAGCTAAATAGGCTCATAGGTAAGGACCAGGCCAGCTGCTCTTGTGGACCATTTTAAGCCTAGCAAATTTCCTTTGATTAGAATCAAACACTGTACCTTTTGTCTATGAGGTAAACACCTCAACTATTATGCCATCTTCCCAACCTAAAGTAAATGCTTGTTATCGGCAGAATTCAAACCTACATTAGACACCCCAATTTCTTTCATTTTAGTTCATCACCTTAGCCACTCCATCATGACTGCAACTCCATTGTATGAACCAGAGGGCAAGAATCTGTTATATGGTGCGATCATGGAAGGCAGAGTTTGTAGATTTTTTTTTTTTGACTGATGACAATGAGACTTTTTTATTTGCACTTTTGTTTTGGTATCCTAATGTATGCTGACCATCAGCCCCCTCTGATCTATTGGCCCAACTGTTCCTCATAGGATGATAACTATTCCCATTCCTTTCCTTTAAGGTGGGAGATGATCTTAGAGTTATCACAGATCACCATATGGCAATTTGTAGGAGAAAAAGTAAAGAAAGATAGGGTTTGAGATGGTGTGCATAGGACTTGTTGTTTACTCCATGTATTATTTATTTATTTTTTTTGTGGGGAATCTCTGTGGTCTCTCAGGCTGTTTCAAGTGCCTGGTCAGGTGCATGCTGAAGGAGGCATTGTACTCAAAGACTGCTCTGATGTGAACCAAGTATGGTAGAGTGATGACTTGCTTGGACTTGGATAGCTTGCCCTTACTTATAATTTTTTCAAAGTAGAATGATTTTCTCACCACAGTAGACACATGGTGTCAAAGTTCAGGTTACTGTCAACATCCATTCCCAATACTGACTGTGATGCCCATGCCCTGGCCCAGCAATCAAGGAGCCTCAGTCCTCACCACTAACACCAGTGAGGGGTGTCTCATACAGGAGGAAAGGATAACAAATGCACACAGTAAAGTGCAATTTCCCTTAAGAGCACACAGAGATCACAGGCAGTCTGGGGCTGGTCGCTCCCTTGCTCTCCAGGTCCCCAACAAGACTCCCCACTGGCACAGCTATAGGGTCCAGATCTCAGCCTAGTGGGCAAGCTAAAACTTCCAGCACCCTCTCAGTCCAACCACTGCTTCGTGTCCCTGCCCAAGTAGCTCACACACACACACACACACACACACACACACACACACACACACACACACACACACACACACACTGTGAGAAGAGTTTATACAACCACACAGACACTCCTGGGGAAGGCTGGCACAGGTTCTCCAGCTGTGCCCCTATTTCCCAGACTATACGGTAGTACCAGCTGCCATCACCCACTAATTTTTATCAGCTACTCAAAGGCCCTTAAAAGGGTGTCCATCTATTACTGTGCAATATTATTATCCAATTGGTAGTATAGCCCAGGGCTAAAGCTATTGGAGTGGCTTTGTACAATTTTACCAAAGGCGTGCAAGTACTCTAAAGAGCTTAAATTATCTCTACAAAAACAGGCACAGTTGAAAGGGTTTAAAAATATTTAATAACAAATAGTCAAAACACAAGACAATACTTTTACTGCACAGTGCAAGTCAAGAGTTCAGAGATCACAGAGAAATACTTAAAATAATTCAGTAGTACAGTTCTGACAGCACAGAAAACCCCTTAGTCTAATCTTTCTAGTTTCTAGCTATTTCTAAGAGAAAACACAAGTCTAAGATAAACTTACATATAGAGCAAGACAGTGCTGGTCAGTTGGATGGTCAAGACAAAAATACGTAATGCTCTCTGATTCTCTCTGTTTTTAAAATCACATTCCTGGTTCACATTACATCATTCCTCACACTTCCCTGGGTTACATTGCACCATTCTTCACACTTCCCTGGGTTCTCAGGCTAACAGAAACTACATTTACATTCTTCACCTCTGGGCAGAAACCAGAGCAATAAAAGACATTTATGCATGCAAATTCTGGCCATTAACTCTGGCCTTAAACCAATAGGCAGGATGCCCCACTCTAGACTTACTGGCTCTGAGTCCTAACATCAAAGGGTCACAACATGCTTTACTTGGTCAGTAGAGTGCACTGTTGTTACATTTTTTTCCAGTTCCACGTGTAACACTATTTTTACCATTTAAGACAACAAACCTGTGGTTTACATTAATATTTACAGATGACAGAATTATCTCCAAAATTCTAACTGGCTAGGCTGGCAGCCTTCATCTATCTTCACCCAATCTTCACAATGACCACTGGGTATACTTTTAGGGTTGTATTATAAATGTGGCAATTTCCAGCTGTGGCTATCTTTCCAAAGGGTACTATTATGCCTTATGCATTTTTTTGCATTGAGTTTCAGTCTATGGCTTTGGTACTAGTTGTTTGTTTGTCAGACCTTCTTATAGGTTCAGGGTTTCATAGGTGTATACTAGGCTGATGAGCACTGAGGCCTTTATAAGCCTAGCCATAACCCAAATATATCCCATGAGTTATCACCCTTAGGTTATTTTAAGGTGTGTTGAAGGATATCTATGTCTTTAGGGAATTCAATGAGTACTCCTAGTTTGCAGTCATCTGCAAACTTGGTCAGCAGTGGTCCTTGACATTTGCCTTGACTTCAGAGAAGATGATGCCAAAAAGGAGAGGCCCCATCACTGATCCCTGTGGTACTCCACTAGCAACTGGCATCTCTGTAGAGGAAGATTCCCCTATCCCAACTTCTTGTGTCCTAGCAGTGAACCAGCTGGCTATCCATCAGGAGAAATATGAGTTTATTCCTAATTTTGTAAGGGTATCTGCAATGCCCAAGTGAGGTACTCTGTCAAATACCTTGGCAATGTCTCAGTAGGCAGTATATACAGTTTTGCCTGCATGCATAGCTTTAATAACCTTCTTGAAGAAGTCCACCAGGTTAAATAGGCATAATCTGCCTTTGATAAAACTGTATTGAGTGGGGTTTGTGTCTACAGCTTTCCTGTGTCATTGTTTATCAGATACATGGTAATTCTTTTCATGGAGTTGCATATGAAACTAGTCTTCCCTTGCATGCAGTTCTCCATTCATTTAAAATGAAAACTGTCTGGAGGCTAAGGTTAAATATAGATTTTATTGGGCCTGCTGGGTCATGTTTCATACTGTTAAGGATGCATACTGGGACATTGAAGCAGTATTCCTGACCTTAGAGAGCACATTGAGGACCTGTTCTCTAGTGATAGTCAGTGGAGAAATGGTGAAGATATTTTCTGCGGGTGACTTGGGGGGTGATGGGGGTAAAACTGGAGTGTAATTTATCACCCAGGAGTTTGCTATATCCTCTGGCTCTGTGTAGGTGGTTCCATATACAATTAGTTTGCCACATCATTGAGTGTTACCTTTAAGGTTGTGGATAAAACTGAAGAAAGTCTTATGGTTGTCCTTAGCTTGGGAAGATATTTTCCTCAAATCTGACTTTGGTGGACTTAATTAGTCCCCTGAGTTCCTTTTTCATATCGATGAAGTAATTTTTACATAGCTGGACAACGGCCTTCCTATTTCTGGACATGATTTTCTTTCTTTTGTTATACAGCCTACTTACAATGGGGCTCCATCATGATGGCTTGTTTTTGCAGGTTGTCCTGTGTTTATTTCAGATTGGTACAGCTATTTACATGATTGCACATGGTTTCTCTGAACAATCCCTCATAGGCAGTTGTGTTTTCAGGGTTTGGGAGGCTTGGAAATTTTCTAGGCTGCCACTTCATAGGAAATGGTTAGCCTTGGAATATCTTTTAAATGTTCTGGGGATAGCTGAGATCCCTAGCTTAATATTTATTTCAAAGGAGACAGCTTTGTGGTCTGACCTGACCAGTGAGGACATTACACAATCTTACCTCCACCTATCTTAAGTATTTGTTGTTGAGCCTCATCTTGCTCTAGCCTAGGCATAATTAAGTCCTTCATAAATCTTTCCATTTGTGCTTTTTCTTGGTTTCACATTCCTCTGCTTTAGACAAATTTCCACAAAATATCTGAAATATATCTAACACCTCTATAGGATCCCTGGTTGTTTTTCTTGTCATATGTTTGGTGACAACACTTTCTACTTTCTATTGACTAAGTTGTTGTACTAAAAGCTTTAGTGGTCTGGAGGTGTTATCAAAAAACAGTTTCTTAACAGCAGTCTTTCTAAACTCATGCATATTATCGTGGTGCTCCCTTATTTCCTCTTTGGTACTCTGCAGTTGCTCCTCTTCTTTTTCTGTAAGATTCCTCTTATTCTGTTGTACTTTAACGTTTGTCAGATCCTCAATAATTCTTTTTACTTCTTAACCATATCTCTTTCTCTTTTGTTTCTAGCATATTTTAAACTCCATTCCCATTTTATCTGACTCACACTAGCTATCCCTTCTGAAGAAATTTCTATCTTCCTAAATGACTGTCAAATAATTTCCACTACTCCTTCTTGAAATTCTCTCTTTTAACAGTTAAATAGAAACACCAATGTCTCATTTTTACTTTGTTACCCTGTATTTTTGTCCTAGTTTTTACTGACACATGATCTGAAATATTTTTTGGATGTGTGTTGAAGCTTTCAATTAAGTGCATGTGCTCCTGTGACATATAAATTCTATGCAATCTAGCCCAGTTATTGTACATTCAGGAATAAAATGTAAATTATTTTTGCGTTCTTAGTACTGTATTCACATCTTCCACACCAAATATTTAATATATATCTTCAGAAATCTATGTTTTTTAAATACTTTTATTGAATTATCTCATTCTTTAGTTATAATTCCCCTTCTAGGTCCCCCAATACATTTTCACTATTACATTTTCCACCTATAAATAATATTCCCCGCTGAAAGTTAATTATTTCTGCCAAAATTTTCTTACCCTCCATACTAGCAGTTTTTGGTGAAATATAAATACTTACCATACCTCTCAACCTCTTAAAGCAAGAAATCTGGACAAAGCCATAAATAAAAGTGGGACAAAGGCCCAACATTAGGGACAATTTTTAAATATTGTTCTTACAAACCTAGAAAGTTGATAGAATAACATGTTTTGCATTAGGATGAATTTTCTGAAGGGTATGAAGTCTAAAACTCAAATGTCTGTCATTATGTTCTAACTTCAGTCTCTAATAATTTGCCACTAATGTGCCAGAAAACAACAATTTATGAAAAATGGACCAAAAATATGAGGCAAAATACTGGACATTATGCGAAAATCTGTACAGTTGAGATGTATGATACTTACCCACTTCTCTTGCCAATAGGCCTTAGTATTACAAATCTACCATTATTGTCATTTCCCTCTTCTATAATTGTTGGAGCCTCTATAGCAATCAGTATTATTACTTCTTTGGCCTTCATATTCTGCTGAATATCTATCTTGAATTCCTTTCTTTGGCAAATCCACATGTTAAATTTCTATCCAAATGTGTTTCCCGCAACATTTCTATTGGCACCTTTATTTCTTAATATAGTTCAACAATGTCTCATTTTTGTTTATACTTGTAAGGCTATTTGCTTTCCAAGATATATGGACAGAGCAGCCATTATGATTGAAAGCTATTGTTACCACCAATTACACGTGATAGTTCTTTTAAATATGTATTTCCAGCTTCTGCCTTACATTCACCAACTGTTTGGTAGGCTGATCTTTTAATCAGTTGTTTCTTTTCATCTACATTTGAACCTATGTCATATTTTTTCAAGACTTTTTACTTTTATGAAATACTCAAACAAAAAGCTAAACACATTTTCAGAACCCCCAATTCCCCAAAATTGATGGCTGCACTCACAGGCACTGCCTAATGTAAAATTAAGGTTACCCATGCTAAGATGAATGGTACAGCATGTGTTCTCACTTACCGATTGCTGTCTATACCTTTCTTATCTCTACTCCCTTTCCAGATGTGAAAAAAAAACAGCAGGCATGCTTTCAGCTAACATTATCTTTTAGCCCTAAGAAAAAGTTATCTGGCTACCTTTAAATAAAACAAAATTGTGCACTGTTTTATTAAATGCATTAAAGTATTAAGGCTTCTGGGGAGGATTCTCTTTCTTATCCACTTCCTTCAGTTTCAGTTTGTATTTATTTTCACTGAACTACTTGCCACTGTACCTTTCAGTTTTGCATTTCTCTCATCAAAGAGTGCTCAGAACTCTTAAGATTGATTGCTTCACCTGCAAAAAAAGGACCAGCTAACAAGTTTGCAGATGCTTGAAGGAACCTTTATACCTTTCATTCTGAACACAATGTACAGAGTTCTTCAAGCCAACTGTCTTCAGCTGCAGACTTTATTTCTCCCACTGAGAGCATTTGCTAATGTAAAAAACTAGTTAATAACTTTGCATTGTTGAGAAAATTGGCATTTTTTTATGCCTTTCATCATTGTGTCCTATTTTTCAAGCCTATTGTTTTAAAAATAAAACTGTGCATAGCTCAAGCCAAGGATAGCAATCCAGACATCAACCTTTGTAAAAAAGGAACTAATTATTTTAATTCCACATATAATACAATCAGTGCACTTTGTACCCCAAACCGACCCTTGCTTCAGCCCAATATGGCATTATATTAACTTAAACTTCATCCTTGTTTTTATTTAGCCTTCCTTAACTTGTTGCAGTATAAATCCTATATATCATATGACTAAGTACTTGTTTAGTTTAATAGTTTTAACATATATAGCAATCACTAAAAACAAGTCTGCCCCATTTAAAATTTTCTTGACTGCGCACTATACAAAACTAATTTACAATATAACATCCAATTTCTCTTGTGAAATGTATTATACAAATATTACAAAAATTGTTTTGCTTACAGCTTCCCTTTTGTGCCGTTCAAAACATTAGTGACAGAAAGTGGGTATATGTTTTACAGTCCATTCACAAGTTAAACAAAGTCAGCAAAATTCCAGACTTTCTCAGCCACTTTTTCTTGCAAATCCATATTTAATAAACATGATTGCTGCTTTATAGTCTCCCATTCAGTCACTAATATCAGTGTTATTGGTCTCTTCCTAATCATCTCTATCTCCCATCACTAGACTCTGGTTCAAGTCCGAGGTACTCCTCTCCTGTGCTTTTTTCTGTTTCTCAAACATTTTCCTTAGGAACCTGGAAAAGGTTTCACTGATAAAGTCTCTCCATGAGCTTTATTGTCAGAAGAGTAAGAAGCGGGGTCCCCTCCTGCTAACACTAGGTGACCTAGGCAGCTACTTGCAGCCTTAATCCTCCACACCAAATGCATGACATCTGTTAACTACTTTTTTTGGTAAATGCATACCTGTGTAACATCTGTTGCTGTTCATTTAATCTTTGTAGTAAATTAGAGTTGATTCTTCTAGTAATCTCCTGTGCTTTTTTCTGTTTCTCAAGCATTTTCCTTAGGAACCTGGAAAAGGTTTCACTGATAAAGTCTCTCCATAGGTTCATAGGTAGGTACTAGGCTATCGGCCCAAGGGCCTACATAAGCCTAGCCAACAAGGTTCCCTGGCTTATGCCACCCAAGAAAGTTATTTTCCTGTGCCATTGTCGAGCAGAGACACAGAAGTGATCCTGGGGTGTATTTCCTATTTCCCATCCACTCATCAAGATTTTTCTTGAAGAGTGCTAATGAAGAACTTTGCTTGACATAGATGGGTAGCCTGCTCCAGAGTATGGGAAGTCTCTGGGACAGGAATTCCCAGAGTTCCCTGGGTTTCCGGATATTGGCAAAGGCTCTTGCCACCCCCATAGTGCCTTTTTTAGACAAGGCTCAAATTCTAAGCCCACCGCCCTAGAAAACAATAATGGAAAAAATCTAAGGGTAATGCTGCTCAATGCCAGAAGTCTAAATCTCAAGATGCACGCCCTCGAAGCCCTCCTCAGTATGGAGAACATCGATGTCTGTGCTGTGACTGAAACCTGGTTCAAGGCTCCTGAGAGCACCCTGGCACTATCAGGTTTTACCTCATATCATGCGTTCCGGCCCCAAAACCCAGACTGACCACAAAGGAGGGTGTATCCATATTCATCAAGGATACCCACACCTCCAGGCTGGTGGCAACTCACTTAAGCATCAGAGACCATTCAGGTGCAATTAACCATAGGCAAAACTGCTCTACAGTTTGCAGTATTCCTGACCTTAGAGAGCACATTGAGGACCTGTTCTCTAGTGATAGTCAGTGGAGAAATGGTGAAGATATTTTCATGGGTGACTTGGGGGGTGATGGGGGTAAAACTGGAGTGCAATTTATCACCCAGGAGTTTGCTATATCCTCTGGCTCTGTGTAGGTGGTTCCATATACAATTAGTTTGCCACATCACTGAGTGTTACCTTTAAGGTTGTGGATAAAACTGAAGAAAGTCTTATGGTTGTCCTTAGCTTGGGAAGATATTTTCCTCAAATCTGACTTTGGTGGACTTAATTAGTCCCCTGAGTTCCTTTTTCATATCGATGAAGTAATTTTTACATAGCTGGACAACGGCCTTCCTATTTCTGGACATGATTTTCTTTCTTTTGTTATACAGCCTACTTACAATGGGGCTCCATCATGATGGCTTGTTTTGCAGGTTGTCCTGTGTTTATTTCAGATTGGTACAGCTATTTACATGATTGCACATGGTTTCTCTGAACAATCCCTCATAGGCAGTTGTGTTTTCAGGGTTTGGGAGGCTTGGAAATTTTCTAGGCTGCCACTTCATAGGAAATGGTTAGCCTTGGAATATCTTTTAAATGTTCTGGGGATAGCTGAGATCCCTAGCTTAATATTTATTTCAAAGGAGACAGCTTTGTGGTCTGACCTGACCAGTGAGGACATTACACAATCTTACCTCCACCCATCTTAAGTATTTGTTGTTGAGCCTCATCTTGCTCTAGCCTAGGCATAATTAAGTCCTTCATAAATCTTTCCATTTGTGCTTTTTCTTGGTTTCACATTCCTCTGCTTTAGACAAATTTCCACAAAATATCTGAAATATCTCTAACACCTCTATAGGATCCCTGGTTGTTTTTCTTGTCATATGTTTGGTGACAACACTTTCTACTTTCTGTTGACTAAGTTGTTGTACTAAAAGCTTTAGTGGTCTGGAGGTGTTATCAAAAAACAGTTTCTTAACAGCAGTCTTTCTAAACTCATGCATATTATCGTGGTGCTCCCTTATTTCCTCTTTGGCACTCTGCAGTTGCTCCTCTTCTTTTTCTGTAAGATTCCTCTTATTCTGTTGTACTTTAACATTTGTCAGGTCCTCAATAATTCTTTTTACTTCTTAACCATATCTCTTTCTCTTTTGTTTCTAGCATATTTTAAACTCCATTCCCATTTTATCTGACTCACACTAGCTATCCCTTCTGAAGAAATTTCTATCTTCCTAAATGACTGTCAAATAATTGCCACTACTCCTTCTTGAAATTCTCTCTTTTAACAGTTAAATAGAAACACCAATGTCTCATTTTTACTTTGTTACCCTGTATTTTTGTCCTAGTTTTTACTGTTACATGATCTGAAATATTTTTTGGATGTGTGTTGAAGCTTTCAATTAAGTGCATGTGCTCCTGTGACATATAAATTCTATGCAATCTAGCCCAGTTATTGTACATTCAGGAATAAAATGTAAATTATTTTTGCGTTCTTAGTACTGTATTCACATCTTCCACACCAAATATTTAATATATATCTTCAGAAATCTATGTTTTTTAAATACTTTTATTGAATTATCTCATTCTTTAGTTATAATTCCCCTTCTAGGTCCCCCAATACATTTTCACTATTACATTTTCCACCTATAAATAATATTCCCCGCTGAAAGTTAATTATTTCTGCCAAAATTTTCTTACCCTCCATACTAGCAGTTTTTGGTGAAATATAAATACTTACCATACCTCTCAACCTCTTAAAGCAAGAAATCTGGACAAAGCCATAAATAAAAGTGGGACAAAAGCCCAACATTAGGGACAATTTTTAAATATTGTTCTTAACAAACCTAGAAAGTTGATAGAATAACATGTTTTGCATTAGGATGAATTTTCTGAAGGGTATGAAGTCTAAAACTCAAATGTCTGTCATTATGTTCTAACTTCAATCTCTAATAATTTGCCACTAATGTGCCAGAAAACAACAATTTATGAAAAATGGACCAAAAATATGAAGCAAAATACTGGACATTATGCGAAAATCTGTACAGTTGAGAGGTATGATACCACTTCCCTTGCCAATAGACCTTAGTATTACAAATCTACCATTATTGTCATTTCCCTCTTCTATAATTGTTGGAGCCTCTATAGCAATCAGTATTATTACTTCTTTGGCCTTCATATTCTGCTGAATATCTATCTTGAATTCCTTTCTTTGTCAAATCCACATGTTAAATTTCTATCCAGATGTGTTTCCCGCAACATTTCTATTGGCACCTTTATTTCTTAATATAGTTCAACAATGTCTCATTTTTATTTATACTTGTAAGGCTATTTACTTTCCAAGATATATGGACAGAGCAGCCATTATGATTGAAAGCTATTGTTACCACCAATTACACATGATAGTTCTTTTAAATATGTATTTCCAGCTTCTGCCTTACATTCACCAACTGTTTGGTAGGTTGATCTTTTAATCAGTTGTTTCTTTTCATCTACATTTGAACCTATGTCATATTTTTTCAAGACTTTTTACTTTTATGAAATACTCAAACAAAAAACTAAACACATTTTCAGAACCCCCAATTCCCCAAAATTGATGGCTGCACTCACAGGCACTGCCTAATGTAAAATTAAGGTTACCCATGCTAAGATGAATGGTACAGCATGTGTTCTCACTTACTGATTGCTGTCTATACCTTTCTTATCTCTACTCCCTTTCCAGATGTGAAAAAAAAACAGCAGGCATGCTTTCAGCTAACATTATCTTTTAGCCCTAAGAAAAAGTTATCTGGCTATCTTTAAATAAAACAAAATTGTGCACTGTTTTATTAAATGCATTAAAGTATTAAGGCTTCTGGGGAGGATACTCTTTCTTATCCACTTCCTTCAGTTTCAGTTTGTATTTATTTTCACTGAACTGCTTGCCACTGTACCTTTCAGTTTTGCATTTCTCTCATCAAAGAGTGCTCAGAACTCTTAAGATTGATTGCTTCACCTGCAAAAAAAGGACCAGCTAACAAGTTTGCAGATGCTTGAAGGAACCTTTATACCTTTCATTCTGAACACAATGTACAGAGTTCTTCAAGCCAACTGTCTTCAGCTGCAGACTTTATTTCTCCCACTGAGAGCATTTGCTAATGTAAAAAACTAGTTAATAACTTTGCATTGTTGAGAAAATTGGCATTTTGTATGCCTTTCATCATTGTGTCCTATTTTTCAAGCCTATTGTTTTAAAAATAAAACTGTGCATAGCTCAAGCCAAGGATAGCAATCTAGACATCAACCTTTGTAAAAAAGGAACTAATTATTTTAATTCCACATATAATACAATCAGTGCACTTTGTACCCCAAACCGACCCTTGCTTCAGCCCAATATGGCATTATATTAACTTAAACTTCATCCTTGTTTTTATTTAGCCTTCCTTAACTTGTTGCAGTATAAATCCTATATATCATATGACTAAGTACTTGTTTAGTTTAATAGTTTTAACATATATAGCAATCACTAAAAAGAAGTCTGCCCCATTTAAAATTTTCTTGACTGCGCACTATACAAAACTAATTTACAATATAACATCCAATTTCTCTTGTGAAATGTATTATACAAATATTACAAAAATTGTTTTGCTTACAGCTTCCCTTTTCTGCCGTTCAAAACATTAGTGACAGAAAGTGGGTATATGTTTTACAGTCCATTCACAAGTTAAACAAAGTCAACAAAATTCCAGACTTTCCTCAGCCACTTTTTCTTGCAAATCCATATTTAATAAACATGATTGCTGCTTTATAGTCTCCCATTCAGTCACTAATATCAGTGTTATTGGTCTCTTCCTGATCATCTCTATCTCCCATCACTAGACTCTGGTTCAAGTCCAAGGTACTCCTCTCCTGTGCTTTTTTCTGTTTCTCAAACATTTTCCTTAGTAACCTGGAAAAGGTTTCACTGATAAAGTCTCTCCATGAGCTTTATTGTCAGAAGAGTAAGAAGCGGAGTCCCCTCCTGCTAACACTAGGTGACCTAGGCAGCTACTTGCAGCCTTAATCCTCCACACCAAATGCATGACATCTGTTAACTACTTTTTTTTTGGTAAATGCATACCTGTGTAACATCTGTTGCTGTTCATTTAATCTTTGTAGTAAATTAGAGTTGATTCTTCTAGTCATCTCCTGTGCTTTTTTCTGTTTCTCAAGAATTTTCCTTAGGAACCTGGAAAAGGTTTCACTGATAAAGTCTCTCCATAGGTTCATAGGTAGGTACTAGGCTATCGGCCCAAGGGCCTACATAAGCCTAGCCAACAAGGTTCCCAGGCTTATGCCACCCAAGAAAGTTATTTTCCTGTGCCATTGTCGAGCAGAGACACAGAAGTGATCCCAGGGTGTATTTCCTATTTCCCATCCACTCATCAAGATTTTTCTTGAAGAGTGCTAATGAAGAACTTTGCTTGACATAGATGGGTAGCCTGCTCCAGAGTATGGGAAGTCTCTGGGACAGGAATCTATCCCTCCAGCATGTCCTGTTTATTGTGGTGACAAGGTTTAGGTCCCTAGAGTGTGTAGCTCGGAGGGATTGGGATTTCTTTAGGTGTAGCATGTCCAACAGCTCTGGGTTTGACATAGCTTTATATATTAGGCAGTGATCACCTCAGAGTAGGTGATATGCTACGGAGTAAAGCTGGAGTTTTTTGAGGTGGTCAGTGTAGGGCATTTGTTTGAGGCCAGTAATCCTCTTTGTCAGGTACTTCTGTGGCCTTTCCAGCTGCTGCATATGTCTTGTGAGGTACATTCCACAAGGGGCGTTGTACTCTATAATGGGTCTAATGAGTGTCGAGGGGAACAATGACCTCTTCTTTCCTGGATGAGAACCCTTTTATGATGAGGTGTGCCACGTAGAAGGACTTCCTGACTACTGTGGCAATGTGACTATCAAAGGAGAGACTACTGTCCACCTGGGTCCCATGGTCTCTTATCACACATTCAGTGTTAAGTAGATTGCTGCCTATGTGGTAGGTCATGGGTACAGAGTTTTTACCAAAGGTGATGACACTGCCCTTTTTGGCATTGAGCTTGAGGCCATGGCTCTGACACCAGGCATCTATCTCAGAGAGGCCCTTCTGTAGGATGTCCACATCATTTGGGGACTTGACTATGGCTCCTAGTTTGCAGTCATTTGTGAACTTCATTAGCCAGAGGCATTCTGTGTTAGTCTGTACTTCAGAGAAGTAGATATCAAACAGGAGAGGTCACAGGATGGAACCCTGTGGTACTCCACTTGTCACTGCTTTGAGGTCAGATTTGGAGTCTGCAACTGTGTGGGTTCTGTCAGTGAGCTAGTTGGCAACCCATCTTGTGATGTAGGGATTTATACCTAGTTTAGTGAGATTAGCTATAATTCCAGAATGGGGGATGGTGTCGAAAGCCTGGTGAGGTCAAAATAGGCTGTGTGAACCACCTTACCCTCATCTATGGCTACCATGGCTCATCTACCATGAGCTTTATTGTCAGAAGAGTAAGAAGCGAGGTCCCCTCCTGCTAACACTAGGTGACCTAGGCAGCTGCTTACAGCCTTAATCCTCCACACCAAATGCCTGACATCTGTTAGCTTCTTTTTTTTTTGGTAAATGCATGTCTGTGTAACATCTCTTGCTGTTCGTTTAACTTTTGTAGTGAATTAGAGTTGTCTGGCAGTTAAAGCTCTAAGCTAATAACAAATTGCTTCCTGTAAAAGTACAGGGTTTGAATCCTTCCAACTCCAGTTGTTTACGGTGTGAGTGTGAGCAAGTCACTTTGCCAGACAGTGCTTCTGGGCTGCCCCTAAAAGTGACATTTGCATCCAAAGGGCAGTACCAAGCTGTTAACAAAAGCACTGAATGTTTGTTTTTTGAATTCTTATACCTTCATGTAACAGCTAATTAGTATTTGACTATGAATCCCAGCATGTGTCTTACTGTTTTGTAAGCTGCCACATGCATTTTCAGTACATGCGAGTACCAAGGGAAGAGATGTTTACTGTTGCTTATGCAAAGTCTGTTTTCAATGGGAGACTCTTGTTTAGCAAATTGCTGTCAGTGTTTTTGGCTGTAAAATGTATCATCATATTTTTAAATTAAATCCAAATCTCTGTGATCATTTTAAAAGTAGAAGAGAAAATATCTTGCACATGGACAGGTTTTAACATTGTTTTATGGTAACTCAGGAGAGACAGTCAAGCACTGGGATGTTGGTATTGCTGTAGGGAGACAGGCCCACTCCATTACTCTGCCTAGGGCCCCATTTTACAATAATCCAGCTTTGCACCTGATTCTGTTCTGCATAATTGCCTCTTAACATCTTTGATTGTTGGGATTAATTTGATTCTTTTCTTCCTGGTGTACAGTGAAGAATCTTCTTTATAAACACTCTGGTGTCTGTAATTTCTAATACTTTTCATTTCTTCCACAATTTTGTCAGTATCAATTGTTTTGTTGATATGATTGCATCTTTATTTATCTCTATTAGTACATATTCTGGCTGCTGTATCATGGCCAGACTGGGAAAAATACAAAGTGTCCTCCAAGTTAACAAATCTTGCAGTAGAAACTCAGTCCAGTTGCTTATTTGTACTTTCATGTAAGAAATACAGTCTGTTCCTTCCATTTTCTTTTGTACAGCAGAAAATCTCTGGTGTTCTCTGCACAGTCTGTCTTCTAACTCTACTGTTTCTTGAAACAGCTCTTCTTGAGAAGCCTCATGCATGAACAGCCTTTTCATAATTTCATATTCCAATTTTTGCAGTTTTATCAGCTCCTCTAAAGAGCAAATTAAATCTCCTTCTTTTTTAGCCTTTTGATATTTGAGTCAATATATTCCTCCAGTGTTTTATTTATTTTATTCACATCTGTGTGGGTTTATTTTTTTTCCTCAAAATTAATGGAAGCCATCTCAGGTACCAAAGCTAAAACTCAAACTGCTTTTTGCTGAACAGCTGCAAGATTCTCTCCATTCAGAGATTTCTCTTCTCCTTTTCTAGTTGATTTCATCTTAGGTTCTCCAAATGTCTTTATTTCTGTCATCCAGACAGTGTAATTAAGAGCCACTGACTGAATTTTGCCTAAACAATAGCTACACTGGCTCTTTGTTAATCAGTTTCTGTTTTTGCACTGAGAGAGCTGAAATAAACCTGTTGATCAGTGTGCAGCCATCCTGAAACTTCCTTTGGTTGTTTGATACTTAGTGATGGCATGTTTGAATGTCTTGGATGTATAAATAGGCAATTTTGTTTATCTTGTAGACAATAGTTGCTTCTGCATATTTGTTTCAGTGTGTTAGCATTATCTCAATTTAAGGATCTTAATCTGGCCATAGTCATGTATCTTTTCATTGACTGCTAGATAATCTCCAGTTTTAAGATTTGTGGGAATTCATTTTGTTAGCCACAGTGTTCCAAGTGCTTTAAACTTCCTTTTCTGAAATGGGTACATGCATTTGGTGTTACAATGGTGAACACTTAAGCTGTTCATAAGCTGTGTACACATCAGTACAAATTTTCATCTGGGATCAGCTACTTTTAATAAGAGGTACATGGCGAGTATCAGTGACTGAATCATTAGTTTTACAAGTCCCAGTGGAGATGATTGCATTATCCTCACTTATATAGTTAGGTGATACTTGTGATAAAATGCATGTCTCTGGGTTGTTGTGGTTACCTATTCCTGAAGGAAGTGACTTCCAGTCTGAAGTCTATTACAGGCTCTGTAATCCCCATGTTATCCTATCTATTAAGTTTGTTTTGAGTTTTGCATTTAGGTGACTTGTGCAGTTTAAGTTGCAAACACCCTGTGCAATAAATTTTACCCCTTGTAATCCAACGTGACATAAATGTTTAACATTATCAGTTTGAATGACAGCAGTACATGGAAGAGTATAAAGTAACACAATGAAAATATGTGAATAATTTCCAAGAGTAAGTTGTAAGTTCATTAATTAACCATTCTGGGCTGTCCTGTGTATATTTTGCTTACCATGTTATTTGACTGAACCAAAGCCCATTTTCAGTGATCAACATTCGAATCTCACTTGAAGACATTTTTTGGAAAGTGATGTATTTCTCTACCCAGTGGTTTTAGCAAGTGTATTAGGTCTGAGACAAGTTTCAGGGACTATGTCTGGAGTGTGCTGTTTGGTTTTTCCTCACAGTAGGCTTGCTTTGTTGTTGATACTTCAATTAATGAAATGCATAAGTTTAATGTTTGTTAGAATGTTGTACTGTTAATGATAACACTGTAGTAACAGCTGTGCTGCTGGTGGGCACATCACAGCTGTTGCACTTGTACTAGTTTTCAAAGAAGTCCGGACTGTGTATTCTGACGTGTGTTAACCGTTTAGGGTGTATATCATAAGTTCGAATGCACATATGTCCGAATGCCGAAACCTCGAACTGGGAAGTTCGAAGTCTAAAAATAACGACGCCGCAGAACATCGAATTCTTTCCCAGGGAAAGAATTTGGTGGGCTGTTTCCACGGCTTTGCTATTTTCTCCAGTGTGGTGCGATCTCAGAGTTGCTATATTTAAGTAGGGGGGTGTGGGGGTAGAAGCCCCCACATTAGAAAAAGCATGCAGTGTTTGTGTGTTTCCATGTTTTGTACTGGAACAGCGATTTTTTTCCCTGGGAAAAAATTGCTGTTCTGAGTGTTCAGAGTTTTCAGTTTTCGAACATTTGGGTTCAATCTTTACATAGTCGAGGTTTTGACACTTTGACTATGTGATATAAACTCAACCATTTAGGAAGACAATCATTTATTGAGCAGTCCTGTTCTGAAGATTGTCACTAAACATTCTTGTTGACTGTTGAACATGAAATCATCATAGCTCAGTGTCAGAAATTGTATTATTTTCATTTTTTTAGACTAATAGGTCTTCTAGTCTAGACCTCACAAATGTAGTTGAATTGACCTACTTAAGCTATTTAATAACTTACACAATCTTAAATCTACATTTTGAAGGAATCGGTAAATGTAGGAGACAAGGCAAACTTTAAAAGAAAAAATAAATCATAGTGCTATGCCTAAATCCTTGCATCTGTGAAGTATGTTACCACATTGTCTATGCTGGTTGCATACTTGCCCCATCACCCATACATTTTTTGATTTTTTTGTAGATAATTGAAAAATCAGTCAATAATGCTAGACATTACAGTTTTGTAGCTTTTTACTTTTCAGAAAATGCATATTCATGCAAAATATGTTGTTCTATTAACTTTTTAAAAGAATAAAGAAATATTTAAAACTTGTCTCTGATGTTGGGCCTTTGTCACCCATTATGTTTGACTTTGTCGAATATTCTTGCACAAAGAAGTCGAGATATGTTTCAGTAGTGCAATCAAAGTGATAGCTTTAAGGCATCACTAACGAGTCCATATAAATATGTTAAGGATGTGCTTAGCTTAAGAATATTCAGTGAACATATCTAGCATGACTTTGAAAGTTAGAGATGGGATTAAAATGTAAGACTGGGGGGGGGGCGTGGCCAAGATGTCAGTCTGATAGCAGCAGAAATTCATAGCTCTGCTTAGATTTTAATATCCTGACAGGAAATATACTTTAATTTTTAGAAAAATCTAAGTAAAAGTATACTAAACGTTAGATTAACATAGACTCTTTATTATTTTCTAAAAATTAATACGTACTTAAGAGAATGTTTTAATTATTCCTGTCAAGAAGTTTTCTACTGGAGATATTGAGATGAACAACTCGAAGAACCCACACAAGGAGAGTGCAGTGAAGAAAGAACCACATCTTATAATAACAAACATCCAAGAACTGTCACTAAAAATGGACAAATTAAAAAACAAAATGGATATTATCAAACAAGAATGCAGTAAACAACTGGAACTTCTAAATGGAAAAGTAAAAAAACAATCTGAACAGATTCTTGCCTTAGAGGAAACAGTAACTGACCTAGATACTAGAGTGACAGAAAATGAACATCACAATGAATTTCTACTGAAACAAAACACCAGGCTGATTGAGAAACTGGAAGACCTTGAAAGTAGATCAAGGAGGAATAACATAAGAATATATGGAATTCCTGAGAAAGAAGAGGGTACTAACATGATTCAGTTCCTCAATAAGTGGTTTTCATCAGCACTAAACATGCCTGAGTCCCTCTCTTTTGGAAATGAGAGGGCTCATCAGTCCATGGCAAATCCACCTTCATCTCTGAGTTCATCTAATCCCAGGTCTATAATAGTTAGATTTGTTTCCTCACAAGACAAGGACTTAGTGCTGAAATCAGCTTGGACTAATCCCCCTATCAAGATGGGTTAAAAAGTTATTCATTTTGACAATGACTACTCCTCTACAGTCATATCCAGAAGAAAGGAGTGTGTTCCTCTAATTAAGTCCTTGAAAAAAAGCCAATATTAAAGCACAAATTATTTTTCCTGCAAGAATAAAAATCACCTTGCCAGAAAGAAGGAAGATCTTTGATTCCCTACAAGAAGCAGTAGAATTTATCCAAAAGAAGAAAATACTGTTGGGCATAGAAGAAATGGAATGGTCATCCCAGAGGTTGAGGAGACAGGCAAAAAAAAAATAGATGGTCTGTGAAGGAAGGAGCAAACAAAACTAAGAAACTAAAGGAAAAATGAATAAATTCCTTCAAATTTTAAATGCTTTCTTTTATGAATCACAATATATTTGATTCTGGAAAGTCTCTATGCTGTAAGGTAATGTAAATAATTTTTATTATTAACTTTCTCTTTTCCTTTCTATATCTACTTTTTCTAATTACATATAGTACTAAGTATTTAAATAACATTCTCTCTCTCTCTCTCTCTCTTCATTCTTCCTATTCTTTTTTGTTACCAATGTTCCTTTTCTCTCTTTTCCCCATTGTAAGTACTTTACATACTTTTCCCTTTTAAATAACTACAGATGATGTATGTCTTCTAATTCTTCAGTAATAGTATAATTTGACTTAATACCAAAGTGATTTTTTTTTCTAGTGGGTCAGTGGTGGGATAACAAGGTGTTTCTGATTAGTGTTTCTAGCTAGATGTTTTAGACTCTTTTTTAAGATGCATTTAAACATTAATACAGTACATCAATGGTGTTTTATAGATAGCTAAATATGATTTTATATATATATATATATATATATATATACTAGGTTCCTTTTAATCTTCTCTCTCTGGCCAGGTTAACTGGTGGGTAAATGATTGAAACGTTATAATATGATTTCTGATTTAAGACAGATGTGTTACTTCTAAATAGCTGTTTTTATATGAAAGGATTAATTTTTTCATGATGGTGATGTTTTATGAGGAAACTGGTGATCTGTGCGACTGTTCTCATTGTCGAGATTTATGACATGCACTGACAAGGCAGCTTGAGTGTTTTTTTTTTTTTTGCTTTCTGTAAACTCTAAAAGCTTCAAGATCTGAATTTCCTGCTGCTGAAAATGCTTTTTTCTTCACTAGAGACAATGTCTGTTGTGCATGAGCCTATTTAGATACTTTTTAACAAGTTTATGAAGCTGCAGCTTGAGGAAACAGCTTTGATGACATTATTTGACCTTTGGAACTTGTTAAATGGTTGTACTTAGAATTCTTTTCTCTTGAAATTCTGTTATCTTTCACTAGATACTTTAAATGGTAAATAATTAGTTATGATAAAAGTGTTTAACTCCTCTGAAAATGCCAATGTTCTCTTATAGATGCATACATTCTGCAGATTCAATGACGCTATTAGTAACTAAATGACATCAAGTGAACTAGGAGCTGCATTAGAAAACTCATTATGCTTATTAACATCAGATTTATGTTATATAACTAAACCTTTAGTAACTAAACAGAGGGTTGTGAGGCCCCTTTTTTATCTCTCTCTGTCTCCCCCCTTCCTGATGAAAGATGTCAACATAGATATTGTTAATACATATGAATAATATGTGTATAATTGCAAAATATAATAGTTATGTTGTCATAAGTGTTTTTTTTATATATATATATATATATATATATATATATATATATATATATATATATATATATTCAACAGATCCTTACATGAAAATGTTAGATAGATGACTGACAAAATTGTTATATTATGTGATGTTTCTTGAAAAGTCTTGGAAATAATGACTATCTTCTTAACCTTCAGCTTCTAATGTTTATACATACTTTGTTCTGTCATATCTACATATCAGAGGTGCTATTATCATATGTGACATATTCATATAGCTTCAGATATAATAGACACTCTCATTCTGATGTATATTTCATGGATTCAGATTTCTTTAGTTAATTTCATAATGTTTTTCTTTTTTGTTTTTGTATTATATTCTAAGCAGCAATACATAATTTGTGTAATTTGGTATTGTAGAGGTGATGGATGGATGGTTTAGTAAAATTTTTAACTAAACCAGAAACTGTATGTTTCATGAATGTGTTTGTAAATAGTTTTGGGTTTTTGAAAGTTGTGCTTAATACACTTTATGCATCCACGATAAGTAAGTTTTCAGTAGATTTCAAGTCAACACGGAAGAAAGGTCTTTCATTTAATAATAACATACACATTGTAGTCAATGGCTTATAAATGTTTATCATTAAATATTAATGGTTTGAACAATAATGTCAAAAGAGCTGGTTTGCTTAAATATATCAAAATGCATAAAACCCAGTTCATCTTTTTACAGGAAACCCATCTATTAAAAGAAGATCTACAAAAATACTCAACGGCTATACAATGGCTATACCATTCTTGCTGATTCATGTTTTAAGACTAAGAGAAGGGGCACTCTTATTCTATGGAAAAATACTTATACTATGCCAAAAATTATAGATACAATTTCAGATAAAGATGGGATGTTAAGCATGGTTATTTTGAAAATCAATAAGAAGCATTATACTTTGATTAATACATACTGGATACCAGGACTGAGTGCTAAATATGTTGACAAATATCTGGACCTGATTACTTTTTTAAATGCAAAAGGGGAAATTATAGCAACAGGTGATTTTAACTGCCTATTATCAGGCAATGATACTTCTAAAAATGGTAAAATAAAACTAACATCTCAAGCCAAGAAGTTAAATGACTTAACAAACCAGATGAACCTTAAAGATATACATGGTCTAAGAGGACATTATTCCTTAGTCTACACTCACTATTCATATCAGTTTGGTACACAAACAAACATTGATAAGGTCTTTGTATCAAATAATATATACTCTAAAATTAAAGTGACATATTGACTTGTCCACTTTCTGACCATAATGCTATAAACTTTACATTAACTACACATACAGATGATTTAAGATTTCTACAGAGAATTCCTGCTTACATAACTCAGCTAAATGACTTTAGGGAATGGATAATGAAAGAGATAGACATGTTTATGGAAACAAATGATAATGGTGACATGACTTATACTACACTATGGGACACCGTTAAAGTTTATATATAATATAGAATAAAATCTTGGTACCTTAAAAAAGGAGAGAGTGGGACAAATACCTTTTACACTTAGAAAAAAACATAGACAAGATAAAAATGGATGCAAAACCAAATAACAAAGTAACACATAACAAAATTACTAAGTTAAATAAGAAATACTTAGAAGTTCTGAAACATAAGGTAGCCATAAACCTGGAAAAAACTGAAATTACAATCTTATGCTGTAAATCCCAAATATCTACATAAAATTTCTGTAAGATCCAAAAAAAAAATAAATAAATAAAAAATCAAAATCTTATTAATGAGATTAAATATAAAAATGATGGTTCAGTTAAGAGTACATCTAACTTAATGGGCACATTAGAAGTGTTCAAAAACTACTATAAAGATATAAATAATAACACACCACTTTTGGAGAAATAATGTAATAAATACTTTTATTCAAGAAAATATAACTACTAAGGTGTCAGTGCAACAAAATAACATATTAAATAAACAAATAACACTAACGGAAGTGAAAGAGCAAATGAAAGAAATTCAAAGATAATAAAGCTCTAGGATGGATGGAATAATTCCTGAACTATATAAGATTTTTCCTGAATATATAATAAAGAAAATGATGAGTGCCTTTACTATGGTTAAGCAAAAATGTATAACACCCCCATCATGAAAATACTCAGTTATCTCCCCCATATTTAAACAAGATAAGGACCTCAAATTGTGTGATTCATATAGGCAAATTTCATTACTGAACACTGATTCTAACATTTTCATGACAATATTAGCTACTAGGATAAAGAAAATGTTATCTAATCTAACACATAATTATCAGACAGGGTTCATTCTTCATAGAAAAGTGCAGTATAACATTATTAAATTGCAATCATTAATAGACATAGCATGCAAATACAAAAAAACAACTAACTATTATCAGCCTAGACATAGAAAAGGCTTTTGATTTTATTAGTTGGTCTTATCTACAAAGAATTCTGATTGGTTTTGAATTCTCCTCAGATTTTGTCAACTTATTAATGAAAATTTATAGTGGGGCACAAGCTTATGTGAAAATCAGATCATGTCTATCCTCACCACTAAAAATCCTCAAGGGAACAACACACGGTTGTCCTTTGTCACCATTATTGTTTGCTCTTTCAATGGAACCTTTTGCTACATATATCAGAAAAAAGCAAAATATAAAAGGCTTTCAAATTAATAAGGACTATTTTCCTAAGATACAATTATTTGCTGATATGTTGTTAACGTTGGGTGATATTGATGGTTCTTTGCATGATGTTATAAATACCTTAAGCAAGTCTGAAAGAATTTCAGAGCTTAAGTGTAATCATAATAAATCCAAAACATTACTAATTAACAAAAAGATCAACAAAAACCTAAGAGAATAGCCTGTTTAATTGGGACAATGATGTATTAGAATATTTGTGTGTCAGTATAAAGAGTACATGGAAAGAGTCTATTAAACTAAACTACAATAATTTAATAACCACCATTAGTGAACTAATCAAAAGATGGAATAAAATGTTCTACACAATGGGGGATAGGCTCTCTTTAATTACAATGATAATTTTACCTAAAATTTTGTTTTATATACAGTCATTGATACTACCCCGTCCCAAAAACTAATTTAAAAAAATTAGATTCCATGCTACTTAAATTTTTATGGTTCTCCTTAAAACCTAGGATTGCATATAAATGGCACATTAGTGCTTGGAACAGTAATGGGATAGCATTCCCTAGCTTAGATCTTTATTTCAAATCAGTTATAATTAATGTAATATTACATTGGATCACACCTACCTATATATCTGGCTGGAAAACAATACATGAGATTCATATAACTAATGTCAGAACTATAGAAAATCAATTTAAGGAACAATATGGAATAAGTAGAGATCATTGGCTTTTATGTGAATTTTGTTTATTTAATAAGAAGTTTGATCATTTTTCTTATGGCATTAATCAAATATTTAATAACTTTAAAAATATAGTTGATTGTAATTACAACATTAAACAATTTATATTTCTTATATTCCCTATAGCATACTCCCCTGATTGCCTAGATTCTTTCAATATCAATGCGATGCAAAAATTAAATGAAAATAATTTCATATTCTGGCATTTGTTTATTGAAAATAAGAGCATTAAACCACTAAACTCTCTTTTATGTAGTTTTGATAATAGTCAAGATAGTTGTTTATACACCCATTACGGCAGTTTATAGAAAACAAAATGAGAGTATCAGTCAACCTAGAGACTGAATCTATAGCTAGTTTGATTCAGCTTTTTATTAGGTGTCTTGAAAAGATAGATAATCAAAAATTAAGTATCTCACCCCAAGATACTAAGAGAAGACACTCTAAAGTTTGACTCAGATTTTTGGAATTACTATGTAAAGATTAATGGAGAACAAATATCCGATGAATCGAAAAAATTGTTATTGAATTCTACTTATGGTATCTCTTCCTCATTATACTGGAGATTGTATACATGGACATTTATGAATAGGAGCTTCTATACTCCACATAAAATAAATCTTATACTCAAAAACTGTGAAAGTAAATGTTGGAAATGTAGTACAAACAAAAACTAAAAGCTGAAAACCACAAACCAAGTAAAAAAGACACTATGGCAAGTCAATAGCATAAAAACAGCAAAGCTGGTGCAATTTATTGAAGAAAGCAAACTCCTTCAGAAACCATTTTTTAATTAAAAAAAAAAAAACATTTAAATAGTCACAATTAATGACTGTTATGCCAATCACATTTTGCATCATATTATCCACTCATTAAAGGCATCTAAACTGCTTAAAAATATATACCACTAATAAATAAATACTAATTTAAACTACCTACACCATAATATAAGTACTAACAAATCATGTTGTAAAAATAAAAACAGTAATAAACATTTCAAACTAAGATAATCATTTTATAATAATGTATGATATAATAAATAAATAATGTATATATACCTCACTTAGTTAAATTCTGTATTAAAAAACTATAAATTACTATACTGAATGTTCAATAATATTCAAATAATGTTTAAATGTATATTTAGAGATGTTTAAATACTAAACAAAGCCTTCTATAAAGGAAACATCACATCAACGTCTAAGACTCCTTAACTTAAGAATGCTGCTAATTGAGCATGTTTCATTTAACCCAGGATAGTTATAAGCATTCAATCTAATCTGCCAAGCTAACTCTAATTCTTCCAGACATAAAGGTGCTGGGCCACCTCTTATGTCTGTGTTTATCTGGTCTATAACTGAAAATTTAAATCTATGGTCCGTATAGGACTGGACATGTTTAGCTAAAGCACTGACTTGTTTGTTCTTATTAATAGCATATTGATGTTCATAAATCCTTTCAAGGAGCTTACACTCCGTTTTGCCTACATAAAGTGCAGGACAACCCTGACATGTTGCTAGGTAAACAACCATCTTCGAGTTGCAATTAAACCTAGATTTCAATTTTATATGAAAACCATTTGCTGTTACTGAATATAAATTATCCACAAATTTACAATAGTTGCAACTTTGACATTTAAACATCCCTAAAGTTTTTGGTTGAGCCTGTCATTGTCGCTCAAGTAAATCTTTTAAGTTCCGACCTCTCCTAAATATTGCTCGTGGTGCATCACCCATTTTTGCAACAATAGAGGGGTTTGATTTAAATATACCCCGATTTTTCTTAATGATGTCCAAACAGGTATAACTATGTATATTGAATGTAGTAATAAAATTCACTTCATTTTGTATATTATTTATAGGACTACGTGTAGTGATACCATCAACATCTGGAGTAGAAGTTGATGTTTCAACATTGTTAAGTTTAAACCCCAGTAAAGGTTTATATGTTCCATTAGTTCTTTTATACTGGACCTCATTTATTAAATCATCCAGTAAGGGTACCAGGTAACCTCTGTGTAAAAACATGGACTTTAATAACTGGCATTCTTCCTCAAAATCTTGGTTATTGCTTACAATTCCTGCAGCTCTCACTAGCTGCCCTTTAACCATGGAACGCTTCTGGTAGTGAGGATGGCAACTTGAAAAATGCAAGAAAGAGTTAGAAAAAGTACTCTTCCTATAGATGTTGGCAACATAATGGCCTAAATCCATATTCTTAGTTATCCAAATATCTAAATATGCTATAGCTTCTTTATTAAAGGTAGCTGTAAATTGTAAAAGTTGAGTTGACTCATTAAACTTTTGAACTATGGAGTTACTAGTTTCAACATCTCCCTTTAACAAAATAAAAATGTCATCCAAATACCTTGTGTAATGTATAACCAAATCATTAATACTCTTGTTCTTGAATACATATTCAGATTCCCAATAGGCCATAACAGAGTTCGCTATGCTTGCCCCACATGGAGAGCCCATAGCTACTCTGACTTTTTGAAGGTAGAAGTTGTCACCAAACATAAAGAAATTGTTGAACAAAATAATTTCCAAAAGTTCTGTAATTAATGCCACCTCACTAGCCGAAGCCCCATGTTTTTTAAGCGACAAGTTTACCCATTCAATACCTATGTCCTGAGGTATACATGTATATAAGTCCCTCACATCCACTGTGAGGAAGTTATAATCCATGCTAAATTCTAGGCTATCCAGATTTTTAAGGAATGACCACGAATCTTTGCATATCTGTTGTTCTTTAATCAAATATTTTTGTAAAATTGTATCTACAACTTTTGCACAGGAATAGGTAGGTGACCCTCTTCCACCAACTAACGGTCGCATGGGAGGGTTCACCATATCCTTATGGATCTTCGGTATCCTGAACATATAAGGGTATCTGGGGTAAGTAGTGAACATATAGTTATAAATATTTTGTTCTATTCTCCCCTCAATGAACAAATCTTCTATGCTACTTCTAATATAGTTATATGCTTTGTTTATTTCTAATCTAGAACTCATGTCATATGCCAGATTGTCTAGTAATGCATGCATCCTTTCTACATAATCCAAATTATCAAAGACTACCAAGCCACCACCTTTATCTGGCTTGCAAATGCGTATGTCTTGTGATTTAATAAACTCAAGACATTCACGTTCAAAATGGTTGGACTTGTGTTTAGCACTAACAGGGAACCCTCTTTTGATACTTTGTCTTATGTCTAACTCACAAAGTTGTTCAAAAATTTGTAATAAAGGATGCAAAGGAGGGTTGAACGTACTAGGGATATAGAATTTACTGGAGATGAAATTATTTGCTGCAACGCCCATCATTAAATTAAAATTGAGCTTCCTAGTAATATTTTAAGGTCAATGACAGTTTTCACCAAATCAAGCTTTTGTTCAGGGACATAAGTATACCCTTTAGACAAAAAATCTACTATGTCTGGGGGTATAACAACAGATGAAAAATTAAATACTTTGAAATCCCCTGTCTTATTAGTAATAATAGTTGGCTTAGATATTAAATTATCTCTACTAGGTCTACTAAAATCTTCAAGACCTAATTCATCCTCAAACAAGGCGAAATCTAACATGTCTTCTGGTAAAGCTCGACAAATTCCATCTGGAACAAAACTAGCATCAACGTCCTCTACAGTTAAGTCTTTCATTTGTTGTGTTTCCATTGTGTTTTGTTCATCTGATAATTGCTCTGCTGTTTTGGTCTGGCTCCCATTTGATTGGCTAACTGAAAATTTGAATTCTGATAAGACTGGCCAGTACTGTTCTTATCATGTTGGAGGTGAAGTAACCATTCACTTCTTCTCAATTCTTGTTGCCCATACATATTCGCATTGTTAATTGAGTTAGTAACTGAAGGTTGTAAATTGTCATTCTCACACTGGAATTGGTTATTATCCATGCTGCCATTGTTAGAATTAGTCAGCAAGTTAGAACATGAAGAATTGTTGTGCCAAACTTGAGCCGCTGAGGGGACTGGATATGCAACACCCTCCTTGTATGCTTTACAATCGCGGTCAAGTTTTTTCATCTTATTACTTCTCATCTTGACTAAATATTGGTCAATGCTAGAAAACATATGGGTGTATTCATATTTGTACCTATGAAAGTCAACATCAAGTTTAATACTCGTATCCAATTCTGTTACTTTTATATTAAGCTCAGCGACCCAAGTGGTATAATGTTTAACCATAAGGTCCAATAATTCAAACCCTTGTTGGTCAAATATCTCTAACAATTCCTTGTGAAAATTAGAATTAGCAACCAAACCTGTTGGAAATTGGTGGTGTCTTAACCGTTTTGGCACCACCTTCCGTGACAAGCATTCACGAAAGAATGCTATTTCGAGTTGTAGATTTTTTAATTTCACCAGATGGCTATCTAAAAGTTTAAGTTTTGCCACTATATCAGATAGTAAAGTGTTGTTACCTTTGTCGTGATGCTGAAGTTCCGTGTTCATAGAAACTACACTGGTGAAAGAAAAACCTTCAGAAAGCCACTGATTTAATTCCGGATGCGACGGTGAATTGAATTCACCCATGACAGGCACACTACTGGCAAGACAAGGTTGTTGAGATGGTAAATCACTCATATGATGTGCTTTACAAGTCCCCAATAAATCTGATGCTCCCATATTGCCAACCGGGCAAGTCAAAGTTTTAGATGCCGGTTGTTGAAGCGATTGACCCTGCGGGACTAGGGCCGAGCCTGTAACTGCTTCTGGCCTTAAAACTGCTGTAGTAAAGGTAGTTATTGGCATATTCATAGCCTCCTGGTTAATGTTGGAAATGTATTGAATTACTAGAGGCCAACTGGGTTCACATGTTCATTAAATGTAGAAATGTTGTTCAATACTGGAAAGACTTCAGATATTATGTAAATGCTTTATAGTCTGATAACTGTCATATTTCTAACTCACTAATCCTATTCAATGTTTCTATACCTAATGTAATACCTAAATCTCAGATTCAGTTACACTGGTCAATTCTTGCAATTGCCAGAAAAGTTATTACTTTGAACTGGAAAAGTAAACAAGATTTGATGTTTAAAGATTTTATTAATTTAGCAAAAGTTGTTTGTAAACAAAACCTGCAAATCATTTTTTATAGAACTCATAACATTACTCATAAAAAATAGCATGGAAAAAATTGGAAAACCTTTTGAACAAATACTGATAACTTCTCGTGGATAAAATGATTGTTTATCGTGGATGAATGTAAATATTGTAAATAGTTGTGTTATTGTTTTATTGTATTTGTTATATGTACATTTGTGGATGTTTATAATGGAAACAAAATAAAAATGTTTTTGAAAAAAATATATATAAGATGTGGAGACAGATGAGAAGGCAAAAAGTGGCATGCCAGACCATACATGTGTGAAATATATAACTTTAGTGTTTGAGTCTATAAGACTGATGGAAAGAATGTAGAGCCAATGAATGTAGTAAAGGACATGACTGCAGTTATAATGTCAATGCTGGGTGAAAAATATACAAAGGAAAAGTGTGCCAACTGTGTTACAGTAAGAAGAGAATAATCAGTATGGGAGAACCAGTATGCAGACGGGTGAATACAAAATGGGGGGGGGGCAGGGTTGCAGTGCATAATACCGTGTATTAATGATGTCAGACTGAAATATGAGCGCATATTTCATTAACTTACTGCTTGGTTTGTTCTATATTATAGATGGACTGTAATTGTGGAGCTTTTCTCTCAAGACATCCACTGCAAATGGGCTTTTGCTCAGTCAGATAACACAGTAACCAAAATATAAATAAAAGAAAAGAAAAAAACAGAGGTGGAGTGGTAGCAATGGTTATGCCATGGCATACTTGGCATATACATATTGTCGGTGCTGATAAAATTAAATGGATTTTGTATAGATTTTAGCAATGTCTTTGTATATCTGCCTTCCTCATCAGATTCCCTTTAAATTCTATCTCTGAATGACCCTTTGGAATGTATCTACAAATGTGCATGTATATACTATAGTATGTAGCAGACACTTGAGCCAGTGCTTTGTTTTTAATGCGTTTTGTTGAGTGTGAAATAAAATGAAAAAGAGCATAGTTCTGCTTTAATTAAGCACATCAATGGAAAAAAAAAATAGTATTACAATTCTCTTGCTCATCTTGAACACAGGACCATACACTATATGTTCCACGTATTCCATAGACAGGCATCATCCTCCAAGTATATTAAAGGTAGCTTCCTGTAACTCCAAGGTTTCTCCCAGTCATCATTGTGGTTAAAATTCTTCAACAGTACTTACTGCTAGTGTACTCCACTATACTTTCCACGTATTCCACAGACAGGCCTCTGGTGATCCCCCAAGAATACCCACAAGTGGCTTCCTGTTACTCCAAGGTTTCTTCCAGTCAGTTTTCTTGTTGAAATTCTAAGTAGTCCTTACTCTTTTCCAGAGATTTCCTTTTCAATGAGAGGCAAACATCTCTGACATCTTGTCATAGAGCTTCATCTTCATCACACCAGGTTCTACAAATCAATCTCTCGCTGCTGCTGCATGCTTTGCCATAATATATACTGTATACACACAGAATTAGAATCATACCGCATTGCATGGTGTATAGGTACCAGCTCAAATAGCAGTGTAAGCAGTATTACATCACATTAAACTGCATATTCATAGTGCAACCAGCAATTTTGTAACATTCTAACATCCACAATGTATATGTGTATGTATGTATTCTCAAAGAACTTCTGCAGGCAGGGCATATATAAAAACATAGGTTTACTCCAGCAAACCCAATATAGCAGTCCCTTTGGCTTTGCAGTTAGTTTCAAAATATGACTAAATTATAGCTCATTTTTTTGGTCTACTTCTGGCTCTTCACTGCTGACCATCAACTACTCCCAGGGCCTCTTCTCATCCAATTTCTATCTCATCTGGACTTTCTCTGACCCATGATCAGGGCTAGTGGGGAAACTGAGGCACTTGGGTCAGCATCATACAGTTGTTAGAGAGTGTTTTCCCTTTAATTTCCAGCCTTTTTCTACATGTCTGGTAATGTCATATCAGTGGGATGTGAAATGGACAGCAGTGATGCATCAAATCAGCAAGACTGTCCATCTACCTGCAGGCAGCACTTTATGTTGTTGTCTTCCTGGAGAGAGTGACGAGTTAACTTCCTAGTTTGCTGCTTTCAGTCAAACTCATTTAATACAATATTAAATGACAGTTAAGATCTTGTTAATTGACTAATACAAAGTGCTGCCTAGCTATCTCTTCGTGGAAATATTCCTACATCCAGCAACACACATCTTGAGGGTACATTACCCCTCTTCTGGAGTCAAATGTTTCTGTATATAGTATGGCCAACTTTTTGACTTTTCTACTCAACAAAAATTTTAATCTAAAAATGTCAGCTGGTGTTTCTGCCTGAAGGGAAAAATAAATGAATCTACAGGTGTTTTAACTGAAGCTTGAATGATGATGGTATTATGGGTGAATTTAATGTAACACTGAGACCATTTCCTAATCATCGACTAAATACATTAATTACCAGTGTCCATATGGTTAGTGGGATAACGTGACTGGCATAGTGTAGAAAGATTTTAGGTATTACCCCTGTATATTATTATTATTTCTATATGGATTTTGAAGGAAAGGTTAGGATCCCGAGTAAGACTGTGGTACTGGCATACCTCTCAACCTGGAAACATCAAAAATCTGGACTCCTTATGAAAAAAATTCTTACAAAGCATTGATGCTGATTACAAATTAAATTTGCATAGATAATTACATGATACCCCTTACTCAATGGCATTATGGGATACCAACTTTCAAATGCAAAAGACAGAAAACCCAAAATAATATGCCAAACCAACCCCTGCAGCCATTCCAATATACTGGTATTGTGAACTTTGGTTTATTTCAATATATGTATTAGGGCGGCTGCTGTTTGTTAACTCTGTAGTGTGCCAAATAACATTGTTGCTATTTTGAAGCTATTTTGTGATAGTTTATTGTTTTTTAACACCTTTATTGAATTAACACTTAACATATAGGCAAACAAACATTTAAATAGAAGAAAACAAAGCAAATTAACATGTTCACAGTTAAAACATTATACATCATATACATGCTTTTATACTATTATCAACAATAAAGCATTACATAAATTGCTAAGTTCCTGCATTCCCTTAAACCTCACTTCTCCTGCAAAACATTATTCTGTATACAGTGTTTCCACAATTTCCACTTTTTTCTATCTAGCTTGTTCCTACCCTTTTCTAAAGATCCCACTTCCAGATATTTTATCTCTATTACAATATTCACTACTTCAAATACAGTTGGTTTAGACTTTGATTTCCATTTTCTAGAAACTGATTTTGGCAGCCACCAGAATTAAACTTAATAAGTCCTTACAATGTCTAGGCGATTCAGATCATGTATCACAGCTAAAAAATCATTTGGTTACACACACTTGCTCATCCAATACTTCTGACAGAGTACTCTGTAGTGAAATTTTCAAGACTACCAACTCATTATACTCCCAAAATGTATGTTCCCCGCTACCTCTTTCTTCCCAATAACACCTCCAACATTTGCCATCTACATGAGGAAAAATTCTTTGGCGTCTGCTTAGGGTATAAAAATACATATGCAAACACTTCCAAGGAAAAATTCTAAATGTTCTGGATTTTGTTTCATATTTGGGAACCACACATATGTCCTCCCATTGTTTACTTTTGAATTGCTTGTCCAGTCTCTTTTCCCAATATTTTCTAAACTTCTCTGATTGATTTCAATAGTTATCCTGCAATATTATATATACCCTACTAATTTTCCCCTTTTAATAGCAACTTCCAGTCCAGATTCAACTAAAAACATTATCATAATAGGTCATTCACATAGGATTCCTTAATCCCTTTCTCTTTGCTTATACTCTGATATCAATCCCTGATAGGTAAGACAGTCTTGAGCCTGCAGTCCAAATGTCTTCTTAGCCTCTTCTCATTCTATTATCTTTCCCCCTGTAGTTATTTGCTCCCAATACCTTGGTTCCTTTGACAGCTTTCTGCAGTAAATTCCCCTCCCTTCTTGCCTGTTCTCTGAACCCCTAATTGTAGGCATCCTTATCAGCAGAATCTCCTTTCTTCATTCTCGTGTTGGCTTAGTTCTTAGAATACTTTCTGCTACTTTATGGATATATTATATATGGCTATTGTTATTCTCCATAAGGATCTACATCCAAAATCCCACTCTCTTCTTATTTCTTGAAATCCTCCCCTACTTCATCTTCCCTTTCTACTTTGTATTATGGCATTCTACTTGTTTTATGTATAAGGACATTTGTTGTGCAACTCTAAAATGTCCATTCAAATCAGGTAATCCTAAGCTACCTCTTCCTTTTGTAAAGATCAGCTTATCCCACTTGACCCTTGTCCTCTTCCCCTACTAGATATAATCATTCAACTCTTTATTAATGACTGCCCACAACGTCTTCTATAGCTGATAAAGATATGCCTGACCTATATGTAAAGCTAAAGGGACTAAAAATATTTTGACTGCTTATATCTTGCTATCCATACCCGTAAAACAAGTGTCCAGTTTCTCAGTTTTTGTATTATTATTTTTGTTTAGTCTTTTCCCATATATACTTAGCTGCCATAATGGAATGCACTTTAACCCACACTCCTAAATACTTGTGTCCTCATAAATATAGATATTGCTGAACCTGTTCATGTGTGGATGCATAGTTTACAACTTTTACCAGTGTTTTGTCTTCATTAATTTTACATCTCTAAAAACTTGAAACTGTCTCAGAATGTTCCACAACACTGAGAGGGTTCCTATTATGAGAGAGAAGATTCCTTTAGGTGAATACAAAGATGTCGACCTGTATTGCTCAAAGTATTTAAACCGAGAAAGTTCAAAACCGCAAAGTTCGAAATGTCGATTTGTTTTGGTTGGCCCGTCTGCGGTATAGCTCTGTAAGGTAAGTGTACGATAGATAGGAATTTAGTGTTAGGATTTGGGTTAAGGTAAGTGCATAGATAGGTAATGTATGTAAGAGTTAGTGTAGTGTTAGAAGTAGGTGCTTTTTAAATGTATGTATGTTTTTTATTCATTTTGTTTGGGTGTATGTGTGTAGGGGAAGTGTGCGGTAGTTACGGACCTTAGGGTTAGGGAGGGGTTAAGAAGAGTGCATAAATAGTTGCGTTTGTGGGGTTTAGTGTAGTGTTGGAGGTAGGGTTTTGGTGCTTTAGTTTAGGTTAGAAGTAGGGTTTGGTTAGTGCATGTATGTGGTTTATTTATTTTGTTTGGGTAGGTAGTATGTAGCGGGTGGTGGGGTTGGCTGACTATGACAGTTCGATATTTTTTTTTTCACGGTTTAGTGCGTTCAGAATTTTCGTGGTTCACGGTATAGGGGTCGATGTTTTGGTATTCGCGCATAGGGTTTTTCACTTTGGTAATATAGAGCCACACTAAGATGCCCTTTTTTGGTTTTTATCAGGTACAAAATAATATCGTCTGCAAATAAAGCCAACTTTCATTGATTACCATACCAATTATATCCTTGAATTTCTCTGCCTTATTTTATATCAATGGCTCTAAATATAACAAAAATAACAAAAGATGATGCCCATGCCTGGTTCCTTTCTTCAGGCACAACTTATTAGAGATGAACCCTCCCAGTTTAATTTTTGCCTTTGATCCTCATATATCCTTCTAACTAACCTTATTATTGTCTCAGGGAATACAAATGCTTTAATCACCCTACTCATAAAATCTCAGCTTATTTTGTCAAATGCTTTCTCTATATCAAGATCCACTGACAACAGAGGTATTTTTTTTACATTCTGCTTTCTTTTGGATCACTATTGCTCTATTAGTGCTGTCAAATGCTGTCAAATGTTTGCCTTCTCTCCAAAAAGCACACTGATTCATATCTATCAAGTTTGGCAACACCTCTGCACTTTGTTTAGCTATTATAGACATAAACACTTTATAGTCATGGTTTAAAATTGAAATTGGCCTATATGAAGTTGTGTTTGATGGGTCTTTGCTGTCTAGGTATTACAGGCACTACAGCTTTCTTCCAGGATGTTGGTGCTTCCCCACCCTTTAAAATACTGTTAAACAAAACCTTCCATATCTTTATCACTTTTTAAACTTCTAGCTTCCAAACATTAACAGGAATGCCTTCTATTCCTGGAGACTTTCCCTCAGATTGATTATACATCCGTTTTTTTTTTATTTCAACTCCTCCCATCTTAGCTGTTAATTGTTGATTTTCATCTACCTCTAAACTTGGGTTACTTAAGTCTTGATTAACACATTCCTCTGCATTATACAAATTTTCATAAAATTTCCTAAGTATCTATAATACAGGATCTCTGGTTATTTTTGTTATTATAGGCTCCCTAAGTTTGGTAAGAATCGTTTCTACTTTCTGTTGGCTAAGTTATTGTGTTAAGAGTTTTTGTGCTCTGGAGTTATTATCAAAACACATTTGCTTAACAGCAATCTTTCTAAACTCATGCATATTATAAAGATACTCCCTTATTTTCTCTTTAGCACTCTGCAGCTGTTGTTCCTCTTCCTGTTCCCCTTATTCTGCAATACTTTAACCTTGTCAACCCTTATAAATAATTCTTGTCACTTCCTAACCATATATCTTTTTCTCTTATTTCTATCCTATTTTTAAAGTCCACCTTCATTTTCTCACTATAACTTCAAAAGAAATTTCTGTCTACCCTAATAATTATTGAATAAGTTATACTACTCATTCCTTACATCTGTTTGTAACAAGTAGGTGGGAAGTACCAGTGTCTCATTTTTATTTCATTACCCTGCATTTTGCAAGATTTGAAATTATGGGATGTGTGTTGAAGCTTTCAATTAAATGCACATGTTCCTGTGTAATATAATTTCTGTCCAGTCCAGCTCAGTTGTTGTACCTTGGGGAATAATATGTAAATTTTCTCTGAGTTCCTACTATTGAATTCACATCTTCTATACCAAATATTGTCATAAATTTCTTCAGAAATCTATGTTCTTTTGTTATATTTTCACTTCAAGGTCCCCAGATACATCCTCACTGCTTCAAATCAAGTTGTAGTCCCCACCTACAAGTAATATTCCCTGCTGAAAAATGATTATTTCTCCCAAAATGTTCTTAAGGTACATATTAGTAGTTTCAGTTGTAATATAAATACATACCAGCATAATTATCCTCCATTGCCAATAACCTCTTACTGCCAAAAATCTACCATTAGTATGTTTTTCCCCTCTTTTATCACTATCGGAACTCTTCTAGCAATTAGTATAAGTACTCCCCTTTTCCCTTGTCCCTGATATTCTACTGAATATCCATCCTAAAATTCTTTCTTTATTAATTCACATCTTTCCAAAAAGTGTCTCCTGTAGCATTGCCATTTGTACTCTGAATTTCTTAATATAATTCAATACTCTTACCATTTTGTCTGTACCTGTGTTAATGTTCCAAAATAATGTGTTTAGTATAGTTATTATGATAAGAAGTTATTATTTTCACCTGTTATATATGATAGCTTATTAAAATGTCTGTTTCCATATTTTGTGTAACATTCACCCATTAATGTTTTTGGCAGTTTTATCTCTTTAAGAGTTGTTTCTTGCCATCATCATTTCAACCTACGCCACACTTTACAAGACTTTTTTAAATAAAAAGCATCAAACAAAAAACAAAACACGTCTAGAACACCGCCATACTTATTAACTAATAACACATGTACAAAGCTATGTACATAATAAAATAATGAAGTTTAACCCGTTTGATAGGAACAAATTTGCAGCTGCACACCAACAGGTATAACTTAACCTAACATTAAACTTATCCATGCTATGATGCATGTTGTGGCCTGTACCCCAACTTACACTAATTGCTGTCTAATCTTCTTTCCCCTCCCAGATGTGAAAACAGCTTATATACCTTCAGAAAACATTTATCTTTAGCTTTAAAAAAGTGTTCTGGCATTTATTGCTTCCCATATAGTCAGCATGTCTCCATGGAAAGACAAGTACCAAATGTACAGCTCTGCAAACCTCTCAGCTTACACTGCACATTTATTTGCCAAAAGAAAACTTTTCATTACATTCAGTGTGCTTGTATTTACTTCCTTAGTAAAAAAAAACTTGTTATTAGATTAAGACATAGGCCTTAATCTAGACATTCACCTATTCAAAAGTAAGAGAGACCATTTCAACTTTACATACATTATAAATTGTGTACTTTTACACCTCATCCCCATCTCAAAAACTCAAAGTTACAACATATTAACTTAAACATGATTTTTTCTAGCCTTTCTTGTCTTTTTACCTTGCAATATATTTCATAAAACTAAACAAGAAGAATAAAACAGTTGTTTACTTCAGTATTTTTATCACATACAGCAATAACTGAAAATGCTTTACTATATAACATGCAATTTACATCATGAAATGTTTATACAAATACTTTTAAGAACCATTTTACTTACACTTACTTTTCTTTTCTTTTGTTTTCTTTTAGTTTATTTTTCTCCTTCCCATCAGTGTCCTTCCAAACATTAATTGCATGGGTTTCAGTCCTTCACAAGTTTAAACCTGGAATATTCAGTAACTATTCTAAAGCTAACCTCCTGCTATTAAGTGAGAACCTGGCAAAATTCCAAGCCCCCATAAACCCTGAGAACCCTTCTGCCTATGCAGAACTGTTCACACTGTTCACAGAAATCCTGTATAAGCATGTTAATAGTTGCATAGATGCAGCTGTACCCACCAGGAAGAAGTACAGAACTAAGTCAAAAAAACAAGCCACCCTGCTGGAATTATAAAATCAATTGGCTGTATAACAGGAAGAAGAAAATCATGGCAAAAATTAGGAGGTGCAACACCCAGCAGGATAAAAGCACTCTCATCAAACTAAACAAACAACTCAGAGGACAAATAAAGTCTACCAAAGCCAAATTTGAGGTAAGTTTGGCCTCTCAGGCCAAGGACAAGCACAAAGCATTCTTTAGCTATGTCTGCAACCCCAAAGGCAGTACACAATTGTGTGCAGAGCTCATTGTAAATTGAGCCACCTATACTGAGCCAGAAGATATAGCAAACCTCCTGGCTGATAAATTCAGCTCTAACTTTACTCCTGTCTCCCCTTCAACCTTCCCTCAGGAAATATCATCACATATAACTCCCCCTACTATCACTAGGGAACAGGTCCTTAATTCTCTCTCTCTAAGACCAAGAACACTGCATCAATGGGCTCAGACAATATCCCAGGATGCCTTCTAAATAGCATGAAACATGACCTATCAGGACCTCTGGAATTACTATTTAACTGTAGCCTCCGATCAGACTTTGTGCCTCATGAATGGAGAAAGGCAACAGTCATCTCTCTTGCACAAAGGTGGGCCATCTACAGACCCTGGAAACTACAGACTCATAAGTCTCACTAGTCTTATATATAAAGCCATGGAAAGAATCATCATGGAGATGATCAATAGAGATATAGTAAACCTCCAGACACTGGACCCAACTCAGTTTATTTTCGTTAAAGGCAGATCATGCCTACTCAACCTGGTGGACTTCTTTGAGAAGGTCACCAAAGCAATGGATGAGGGAAAAATCATTCCCAGTGCCTACCTTGACCTGGCCAAGGCATTTGACACAATACCCCAGTAGTCAGGCATTGCTGATAAACTGAAGAGATTAGGTACAAACCCATATGTCATCAGGCGGATAGCCAACTGGCTCACAGACAGGACCCAGGAAGTTAGAGTTGGAGAGTCCGCCTCTAGAAAGAGGTCAATAAGAAGCAGAGTCCCTCAGGGATCAGTCCTTGGACTGCTCCTTTTTGGCATTTACTTCTCAGAAGTCCAGGCCAATGTCAGTGGTCTCTGGCTGACTAAATTTGCAGATGATTGCAAATTAGGAGCTGTCATTAAATGTCACACTAACACAAATGTTCTCCAGGAGGGGCTGACACAGACAAACAACTGGTGTCAGAGCCATGGACTAAAACTAAATGCCAAGAAATGCATAATAGTATCCTTTGGGAAGTCATCCATCCCTGGTAACTATTGTATTGACAGCACAACCCTTAGAGTTGACCCAGTAGTCAGGGGCTTAGGGACACACATAGATAGTAATCTAGCCTTTGATCATCATGTGTCTACAGTGGTGAGGAAATCATTCTATGTTGCTCAACTTGGGTATGGTATCTACATCCAAGGAAGTCATTGTTCTACTGTATTTTGCATTCATCAAACCTATCACTGAGTACACTGCCCCCTTTGGTATGTACCTATCCAAGCATATCCAACAATTGGAGCATCCACAGAGGTTCCTCACTAAAAGAATACAGGGTGTAAGTAATATGTCCTATGCAGACTGCCTCAAGGCCCTATCCCTGTATTCTGTCTTCTACAGGCTTTTGAGGGGAGATCTATGCCTGGCATGCAGGGCATTGTCAGACCCCACTCTGATGGACCTTTTGCATATCCACAAAAAAAAAAACAGCACCTGAATTATCCATTCTAAAGACTTAAACCTTGCCTGTGATAAAAATAGGACCTGCTGGGGAGATAGGTATGTACCCCAGAGACTACCCCATCTTATGGAACAGGCTCCCCATCCATGTGAAGCAGAGTTCCTCCCTAACCCAATCAAGTGCAGCTTGAACAATTGGATGGGGCACTGGAAATTCATCCCTGGGTTGGCACCAATGTCTCTAATGGACACAGGTAACCTGTAAATGGTTCATCTCCCAGGCCCATGCTTGCACTTATCAAGGGTATCAGAACTTGTCAGAGATTTGGGATGCATGGCTAGGCTTAAAAAGGCCCTTGTGGTTATTAGCCTAAACACCTTTGAACCTATGAATGTATGAACAAAAGTCCAAACTTTCCACTTTTTTTTGTAAAGTCATATCTCACAGATGTAATTGACACTTTCTAGTCTCACATTTATTCAATAATTTCAGTGTTAATGGTCATCTTACTGTTTATCTCGTCTAAGAACCCCAGACTCTGGTTCAAATCTAAGGTACTTCTTCTAGTCAGTTTCTGTGCTTTTTCTGTCTCTCAGGAATTTTCCTTTGTAAGACTGGAAAAGGTTTCACTGGTAAAGTCCCTCCATAAGCTTTATTATCAGAAGAATAAACAGCATTCCCTTCTGCTTGTGGGCTCATGTTTTGTTGGACAAGCTTGTATATTTCTTCCTTATCCTGTTCTACAACAAAAAATGACTTTGACCTGTCGGAAGAAAAATTCTGAAGGCAGCTGGATACAGGAGCTTTAATCTCACACCCACCTCTTAACATTACCTAACTGTTGGGATACATTTGTTTATCTTCTGCCTGGTGAATAATCAGTTTCCACAAACAATCTACTGTCTCCAATTTTTAATGCTTGGCCCATTTGCAACAGTTTTGTCAGGATTAATTATTTCTACTGGTACGATTGCACCTTTACTAATACAGGTCTTGGCTGCTTTCTCATGGCAAGGTTCGGAGCATACAGACAATGATTCCTTTCAATTAACAAATCCTGCTGTGGAATACCAGTCCAGTTGCTTATCTGTGCTTTTGTAAAAGTAATGCTGTCTGGTCCATCCAGTTTCTCTGGTACAGCAGAAAATCTCAGATCTTCCCCTGTATGATCTGTTGTCTAACTCTACCATTTTTTGAAAAAGCCCATCTTGAGCAGTTTCATATTCAGCCAGCCTTTTCTTCATTTCAGCTTCTGATTTTGCAGTTTTATCAGTTTATATGAATAGCTTTTTAAACCTTCTTTGATTTTTTTCCAGCTTTTTATTATTTGAGTTGATATACTCCTTAATGTTTAATGCTTTCTTTATTTCAGTTAGCTCTAAGCACATTAGATTCATTTCTTCTTGTGGATCATTGGAAGCCATGTCTTGCACCAAAGCTGGAGCCCAAACTGCTTTTTGCTGAATGTGTGCAGGATTTTTCCCACTCGCTGTTTTCTCTTCACCTTTCTAGTTGATTTTCTTTCAGGCTCTCTAAGTTTTTATTTGCTGGCATCCAGGCAGTGTACTTACTAGCCAGTAACTGAATTTACTAAGTTTCTGGTCCTTATCTCTCAGTTTCTTTTTTTACACTGGGAGAGCTGAAATCAATCAGCATGCATCCATCTTGGAAGTTGTGATAGTTTGTTGTTAAGAAACCTCTGATATATATTACTGAAACATTCAGCAGTACACATTAACTGTAGTGAACACTTTTTGCCATGCCAAACTCCTAACAAAACAGCATACTAGGTACTGCACCAGTGAATGTAATACAAAATAAAAAATTAAATATCAAAACATGCAAGAACCACAATTTCAACAACCCCTATAGGAACACAAACCCAACAAAACATATTAGAATGAATGTGCCTGCTCTAATAATATTAAGTACACAATAACATTCCCATTAAAATAGTTAAATAATAACTGTAAAATATACTCACTCATACCCTATAGACAGTTGCCACAAAACGGCATCAATGATGTTTTCCACTGTTCAAAGAAATCCTGCTCTGCAAAGGAAAGAACTGACCATCCCAGATAAAAAATATGAATATAAGAATAGGAGGAACTGTAGTTTAAAGAAACAAACCTATTAGTAAATTTCAAATCTGAACTATGAAGTGAAAGAACTTCCCATACCACAAACTGAAAGCTAAGAAAAAGTGGAATGTGCAATACAACATATTCCACATTTACATTATACGTTTTAAATATCATTTTTTTTCATATAAATACAGCCAATAACAGAGCCAAACATAATTGCTATAAATACAAAATGTGAAATAAAACCACTTTCCACATGATCACATTGTACTTACCTAAAACATCTGACAGTCATCTTGTTTTCGTGTCTTACAAAAAGTTCCACCATCCATATTCTCATTCAAAGACTTCAAGACATCTAGATGGTCTATAAGCTTATAAGCAAGAGGACTTTGTCTAGATCTGGAGATGTCATTTTTCTCCTTTATTCAGCCCACATTAGGCCAGTCATTGAATATAATGTCCCCTTTAGCATGTATCTGCTCAGATACCTGCAACAACTGGAATGCACACAGAGATACCTTACTAAAATGATACAAGGCTTGAACGATATGCTCTACATGGACTGACTTAAAGCCCTGTCACTGTACTTGGTACCCTACATACTGCTAAGGGGTGACCTGCATCCATGGCATCCTCTGACCCAATACTGATGGATTTACTGCACATCAGCAAGTCAAGGCATCAGAAATACTCAGTCTAGTGATCTAAACAGCTTCTGCAACATCAACAAAATGGTTTGGAAAGACAAGTTTGTCTTGCAGAGTATACCATTGCTCTGGAACAGTCTCCATCCATATAAACAAAGCTCATGCCTGTCCATATTCAACTGAAACTTGGATCTATGGATGGGAAACAGAAAATTTACCCCAGGACTGCCACCTGTACTACTACTACTAATGGAGAGAGACAGCTCCTTAATGCTTTTTCCCATGCACGTGTCCCCTCAAATTATCTATTGTGTGATCCCATTTATTCTTACTATTGGTAGTATATAATTGGTCACCATGGGATGTGTAAGAACAATCTAACACCAAATGGGCTATGTTAATTCAAGCAACAAAAGCAAAATTGGCTAGGTTTAAAACTGCACCCAAGGGCAGCCAGTCTAGCATGTACCTATGAACCTATGAAAAACTTAGCAAGCTTCATGAATATCACTATAAACACATGAAATGCCATGCCATATCCTAGGACAGGTCAAATAGACTTTTAGGTATCATTCTGTTGTCAGCTGTTTCAGATTTTGCATACAGTCCCTGAGTTTTGCATATTTTTGCACTGCCCCTTGTTGAATTTTTGATTTTTCTGGTAAATTTCTGAGGATTACAGTCAGTCAATCATGCCATTCATTAGAGTTTCACACTTCTTATTTTTCAGAAGATTATAAATTGATGCAAAACCTGTTGTTTTAAGTGAATTACAATAATATTTCATACTGTCCCTGTCTTTGAGCCTTTGTTTCCTGCCCCCATTATTTTTGTCTTTGTCCAGAATTCATGAGCACCATAGTTTTGAGGTGTGGCTGTCACCTTGAGCAAAGGCATGACAAATCAATTGCCACTAATATGCTACTTCTCACCTGTACAGCACCATGATTTGTGCATAGTACACCCAGTGAAGGAGGTGCCCAGAAGGCATTCTTACTAGATGATCGAGCTACCTTAAAATATTCCTCTAAATATTGAAGAGTGGTGGTTATAATGTGATTTTTCTCAAATTCAATATTTCCTCACTCTGTTGCTGAGAATGACCCTAGTAACCCTGCAAAGAAACATTATTTTTACTGCTTATATCCGTTTAGACACTTCTCAATGTTTGTGAACTAAGTTATGGATGGACACACAGATGGACTTGTAACCCGAGAACTTCTAGTGACTGAGCTGTTGTTTTATTACCACATTCCAGTCCACCACCCTCAGTTTTGCTGCTTCTGCTGCCATTGTACGAATCCACTGGTCATTCACCTGATCCTCTCTACCCTAAGTTATGAGTAAGCCCCAAAATATTTAGACTCCTTTACTTGGGGGCAATTACTCCCTTGTAACCTGTAGAAAGCAATCTACTATTTTCCAGGAGATGGCTATGACCGCTGACTTCAAGATGCTGATTTTCATCCTAGCCACTTTGCACTGAGCTGTGATTACTCAAGTGGATGCTGGAGATCACACTGACTTAAGGCCAAGAGGGCAACATCATCTGTAAACAACAAAGGTGTGACTCTCATATTCTTAGAAATGGACCCACACAGAACAAGCTACAAATCATGTCCATGAGAATCACAAACAGAGCATACCACTAGCAGAGTCTTACACCCACCTTGAATGTATTTGACTTCCTAGCAGAAATGCAGACAATTTCACCTGTAAATACAATAACTAAGTGCTATACAGCTGCAACCTTGAGACCCTATCCTTTTGTAGCACCACACAAAAGACCTGCCTTCTTCAGGTCTACAAAACCCATGAAGACCATACTGGTAAATGTCTGTGACACCTTCAGTATTTCTACAAGAAGAAATAATTGATTAAGGTATCACCATTCACTTCTGTTCTATCAAGACAGCAAGATTATTAGCAGGTCATGTGAGGCTGATAGTTAACTGTCCACAATGACTGAAGGTAATATGGAAATTGTGCTGATAGATTATGGGATCCACTGAAGAAGTGAGGTCACTGCTTAATGGACAGGTGTTAGAATGAAGGCAGTATGCAGGTGCTGGCCACAAAGGTGGGGAAGAAGTGGAAACAGAAGTGAATAGGAAGGCCATTCTGTCTGACAGGCAGACTCATAAGAAAAAAAGAATGGGGGGTGAGGATGTAATGGGAATAAGAAAATTAAAATGATGGTGATGTATCCACAGATAAGCAGCAGACCAGAGGAGGCATTCTACAGGAATAAAGTGGGTCCAAGAATGAAGCCGGTACCCATTATAATGACATAATATAAGCATGTGCAGTGGTACAAAGTTTCACAGAAGAAGTGTAGGCAGCACTTGAGAGAGCTTCTCAGTGCAAGTTATAAGAGGAGACTAAGCTGGACAAAGAGCAGAGGTATGTGAAGCAAAGAAGCTATTTAAGGGAAAGCTGGGGGAAGGGGGTTTGTGGAAATTTGTAAAAATGTAAAACAAAAGAGGGAAGAGGGATTTATTGGTAGCACTGAGTTAGGGGCTGGTAAAAAGGTGGAATAAATGGATGAAAAATGGGATGGAAAATGGGTGTTGGTGTAGTGTAGGAGAGGAGAGATGGATCCTGGGATCAGTGTATGGTCCAAATAAGGATGATCCAGAGGTACTTAGGGCACTTCCTGAAGGAAAAGGAAAAGAAAGTTGAGCTGATGATAGAGTTGTGTTAGAGTGAACTTTGATGTAGTGTAGAAACCAGAGGTAGCTAGGTTGTCAGGGAGGTACATTTATAATGGAAGGTACTAAATGACTTTGAGGGTGAGGTGAGTTGGAAGTGAGTATATGAGGTGAATGGGTTGAAGTCGGTATGGAAAATGCTGCATTGAGATAAAAAATTATATATATATATATATATATATATATATATATATATATATATATATATATATATATATATATATATATATATATATATAAATTTGTATATGGTTTCACTTTAGAAGCTTGAAAGTTCATAACATTGAAACTCAAAACATTGAAACCAAAAACTTGAAAATTCAAAACACTGAAAATTCACAACATTGAATCCCATAACACTGAAAAAAGTTAGGAAAGCAACATGTACTATATTCCAGCACAACTACTTTCTGAAACAAATAAAAAACAAACCATATTACATTTCTCTAACTATAAGCATGGGGGGCAAGCCCCCCTGCTCCCTTCAATATATCAACTCCGAGATTGCACTACACTACACTAAGATGTGTTATGTTGTAGTATAGCAAGTAAGAAGGGAATTTGACTAAGGTTACCTATGAAACCCCGGTAAGTATCGGAGAGATGTATAGTAATGTGTAATGTTTTAACAGTGAAGTAGTGTTTCTAAGAGAAGGTTGAGGATAGTTATTTACAATTTAAACATGCAGTCATGAAATGCAGAATGGTATGTTTGCCATTTTGTTCTGTGCAGTCTGATCTCGGAGTTGATATATTTAAGTAGCAGGGGGTGTAGTTTGAGAAGTGTAATACGGTTTGTTATTTATTTGTTTCAGGATGTAGTTGTGTTGGAATATATAAAATGTTGGTTTACTATGTATTTTCGATGTTATGGGATTCAATGTTATGAAATTTCAGGGTTTTGAATTTTCAAGCTTTTGGTGTCAATGTTTTGAATTTCAGTGTTATGGGCTTTCAAGCTTCTAAAGTGAATATATATATATATATATTGATGTAAGCATTCAAAAATGCTAGACAGGATGGTGGTGAGTGAGGAATCAACTGAGGAGAAAGAGAAGTTCATGATTGCTGAGAAGGGATTAAACAATCATACCCATAGTAGGCTGGAGGTGTCAATGATACGGCAGAAGTAAGCTGATGGAGATTTAAAATTCTTCAGTTAGTGCTAGGAGTGAAAAGAAACAGGTCTAAAGGGATAGTGTTGGAAGTACATCTCTTTCTCTCTCTCTGTATATATATATATATATATATATATATATATATATATATATATATGCATATATATGTATATATATATATATATATATATATATATATATATATATATATATGTGTGTCTATTTCACTTGACCTAAATTTCATTTGACTGACACCCATTTGACCAACACCCAGTTGACCTAAATTTCATCTGACCTAAAACTCATTTGACTGACTTCCATTTCACCGACATGTAAGACATAGACCATTTGGGGTTTTCCTTCACCTGTGACTTGTTTGTGATAAAAAGAATTACTATAACTTATAGTGATGACTGTTAGAATTCCAATAGTCATGTAGAAAGTAGTGTTGTAGTGTTTCTAAATCTGGGTTCTTCTATTTACATTTTTATGGGAAGTATCTAAAGTAATTTGGTGAATGTTTTGTGCGTTCCCAGCAGTAGTGGCAGCGCGTAGAGTACTGTAAGGCAAGTTAAATGTATATGCCCTTTTCCCCACTGTAGTGCGATCCTGTAGTTAGTATATATAATTAGGGGGGTGTGGGGGTGTAGCCCCCCAACTAGTTTGGTTGTATATTGCCCCGTTTCTGTTAAGAGGGTTAGTAAGTCATTTTAAGTTCTAGAAAAGCTTAGTTATTGGTGTTCTAAGTGTGCTTGTCTATGGTTTAAGATTTAGTATGTTGAAAGTCAGCATTGTAAGCTGTCAGTGAAATGGGAGTCAGTCAAATGAGTTTTAGGTCAAATGAAATTTAGGTCAATTAGGTGTTGGCCAAATATATATATATATATATATATATATATATATATATATATATATTCACTTGGTCGAATTTCATTTAGTCGAAAATGATTCCAGGCAGTTCACTGCACTGAAAGCTCACTTGACTGAAAGCTCACTTGTTCGAATTTCATTTGGTCGAAAATGGAATATAGCCCCTGCCCCACTGCAGTGCAACCCTGGAGTGAGAATATTAAATCGGGGGGGTGTGGAGGGCGAACCCCCCACATACTTTTAATGTATTAACTGTTATATGAAGGTATATCCATTAGAAATGCATTGCTATATATATCTTTAGTAAAAACTATTGGCATAATGTGGGGGGGGGCTACGCCCCCACCCCCCCCAGTTTGGGGGGCTGTGCCCCCCACACCCTGATTTAATATCCTCACTCCAGGGTTGTACTGCAGTGGGGCAGGGGCTATATTGCATTTTCGCCCAAATGAAATTCGACCAAGTGAGCTTTCAGTCAAGTGAGCTTTCACTGAAGTGTACTGCCTGGAATCATTTTCGACTAAATGAAATTCGACCAAGTGAATGGAATCCATATATATATATATATATATATATATATATATATATATATATATATATATATGTGTGTGTGTGTGTGTGTCTACAGATGTACTTCGAAATATTTAAGTACAAATACATTGAAAGTAAAAATAATAATCTAAAAAGATCAAAACTTAAAATAAAAAAAAAAAGCACAAAGAAAATCATATTTTTGCAGGGTGCAAGCCCCCCTGTACCACGTCACCCCCCTGCTAATTATATATACCAAGTCTGAGATTGCACAACAGCAGGGAATGGGCAAATTCCCACTCCCTGCTGTTCCACAACCTCCCACAATCTAAAGCAGGCAGAAGTAATCAAATGAGTTTCAATCACTTCTGCTGGCTATAAAAATATTTGATTTTACAAATTTTCAATTATATGGAATGTTTCCATATATACACAAGCACACACACATATTTTACATTTTATATATATATATATATATATATATATATATATATATATAGATCGATATACTGATTTAGATATAAATATAACTATGTAACTATATATCCATATCTATATCTATATCTATATCTATATGGTTGCAGTCTGTAAGAGCAAACACTCAGAAGAGAAAATATAATTTTTTCCTTGTTTTATGGCCTGCCACCTGCTTTGTGTACAAAATTGCAGTACAGCAGAATATGGGAATTTGCCCTTTCACCACTGTGGAGTGATCTCAGAGCTGGTATATATAGTTAGCAGGCAGGTGTTGGGGTGCAGGGGGGGGGGCAATGTACTTTCTAAACTGTTGTCTGCTGGGTGTCAGATAATGGCATGTTGACATTGTTTATGATGAAATACTATATTGTTGCAAAAGTTAACTGTTTGCTGAAACTAATTATAAATCCTGACATTTCTGACTTGACCAATAAATATCACTGGGTAACCACTGATGTGACATCAGACAGTATTCTGACAGTGCTTAGCATTTTCATTTCCCAAAAGTGTTTACAATAGCTGAATCTGTATTTACAATAACCTTTCACTGACTCTCCTCCCAGGGTAAAATTTAAATAACTATCTTATATTGGATGACCAACTATATCTTTTAAATTTGGTACTCTCCTAAAATTGAATCTGAGACGTTACGTCATAAAATTAGTAATTTTTTCACGTATTCAAATTAGCCAGTATTTATTCAAACTTTTTTCTCTATAACAAGAAAATCAGCAGTATATGTGGTTGTAAAACAGAGATCATTTTCTCTTCCCCTTCTGGTGTCCTAATTGCCCTACATTTGTTATCCCATTTAGTAGCATTCATGCAAATGGGAAAATGTAAATACAGAAATATGAACTATATACATGCAAGTGTAGTGTTATTTTCTCATGAGAAAATAATACGGAAACTGCAGAAAAATACACATGAGATTACCAGGAAAATTATTTTTTGCAAGAAAGATACTCCCCTGATGTTGATGTCTGTGTTACCACACCTCTACTAAGTACATGTAATACTGTGTCTAAACCTTTACAGTGGAGTAAACTGAATATTTGATTTTCCAGCAAAACCAAGAATTCCCCCAACTCCAAGGAAGTGTGGCATCAGAGGACTCTTAGTGGCGGTGATGTGTGGGCACAGTCCCCATGCTGGGGGGGAGGGTTTCAAATGAATATGATTTTTATATTACTAGTATCATTCATTACTGCATTCATTCTGTAATTACCTATTTAATCCAGTGCAGAGCTGCAGAGGAGCTGGGGTCTATCACATTTATCATTGGGCACAAGATACAAAAGCTCCTCCTGAATGGGATGCCACTCCCACACAGGATGAACACATATACTCACTGTCAGGTGTAATGTACATCTGCAAATAATTTAGAGGATCACCAATTCACCTACTGCACATCTTTGGGATGTTGGGAGAAACTGGAACACTCAATAGAAATGCACATGTACACAAGGAGGATGGCGTGACTCATGTGGTCATCCAGATTTTTTTTGCTTGATATGGTAGGGTAACCTATTTCACAAAAGGGGAATACATTGGGTTAGGTTGCTATCACATCATTTTGTAGAGCAGTTGATGAGACTACAGGTAATGAAGATGAAGTGCTTGAGACAGGCCCTAGAATGTACACTGTGGGGCAGAAAAAGATATGAGGATATCAGAGCAGAAGCCCAAATAGTTCAAATTGCAGAGAAGATCAACGAAAAGAGATTACTGTGGTTCAGGCACATGTGCAGGAAAGCAGAAGGCAATCTTGCAGAGAAGATTTGAGACACCCAGGAAGAAGACAAGATGAAATGAGCATGTGCAATAAAGAGATTGGTGAATTGTATGAGAGAAGACCTGTTACAGTCAGGTGTGACTGTTGAAGAAGGTAGGAGAGTGGCATTGAATGAAGAGAGATGGTGACAGTTGATGCGACACCTGACCCCGAGGTGGAAATGGAAAAAGCTGGGTTGACAATGATGTTTAGTGATGTTAATGTGTACAGATTTACATTCTCTAGAGGGGTTGTATGCTTTACCACTGACTCCGCTTTAGTGAAAATGTTCAAAGAGTGCTGCATCATCCATAGCATGGTAGTTTGGTGGAGATCACTCCTCTGGAGTCTATATAACACTAAGTACAAGGACATGATCTTTAATCTATCCCAGTCACTAAGGGTGTAAGAGATCTTTTTGACATGGAAAGATTGAGGTGCTTAGTGAGGTATATAACAAAGAGGGCACTGTATTTAATAATAAGCCTAATAAAGGAGGAATAAACTGGGATATAAAAACGCCTTTCTCCCAGGCTGAAAGACTTGGAATTTACTGATTGTTTTTCTTATCTTAGTTTTACAGACACTAGGCTTCATGCACACTCTTCTGTGTTAACATTACACTGAATGTGTTCTTTTTATTAACCTTCTGATACACTTCCAGTGCCTTCACTCTTGGGTTACTCATATCCTTATTTTGTTTTGATTAAAAGAATTGTTCCTTTTTTTTATTTTATTTTATTTTACATTTGTTTACTGGGATAGTCCGACTGGGTGTGAGCCCATTTTCAGTGGGGCCCAGTTAGAAAAGCTCCACATAGAATATAAACAAGTAGTATTAAGGTCATATTTACAGCAAATTATCTCAGAGGTATAATGAGACAGAGCAACACCCGGCACAGAATTCTCAATACAGTTTACAGTTAGATTAGACACAACAATTTATCAAGTAGGGATTTCTAAGTACAGTGAGCTGGCTAATTCAAGGTGTTGACTTAAACAAAAATATATTTATAAGGTAATGACCTAAAGCAGTTTGTTAAGAGTCAAGCCTGTCAAAGTTAGTAAAATAGCCTTGTAATGACAGCTAGAGATTCTGCGGCATGTGGTAGCAGGAGGCTGTAGAGAAGTTAATTTTTATAATTCAAGCTTTCCAATCCCTCAGTACTTAGTAGCTTAACATTGCATATTCATAGCTCACTTTTATTGGTCACTAAAGTGGGCCATGTAGCAAAGAATGATTGGGTGTATGGTCAAAACATGAGACTTCTACAAATGATTCATAACTGTGCTGTCATTCTCCATGTGTAATAAGAATGTCTTATAATTCTGGAACATGATGTGTGCCACCAAGTCCGTGTCTGATCTTGAGCTGTTTGCCCACTCTAAATAAATCTTATTTATACTTCTTGATTGAGAGAATGTTAGATCAGTGCACACGAGTCAATTGTCTAATCTCCAAAAAGTTCTTTGTTAGATAGATATGCATTTTGCTTTATAGACACATTGATTGGAATGTCTTCTGCTAGATTAAGTAGCCTAGAACAGATAATTTCATGTCTTAAATCAATAAAGACAACAGGAGAAAGTATAATGCAGTGTCATGATTAAAAGTTTGTTTCATTGTAGTTCTTTTATGCCAGGTTTTACTACTTAGAATCAGAATTTAGATTTTTTAGCTATATCTGTATTTGTTGTATATCTCTGTTTACATGTTCCCTAGTGCAACACATGCAACACTTAAGTACTACTTTAGACTGTACTGATCACCTTTCTTAAGTTCACATGAGAATGTTGCAGTTAATATTATACCTTTAACAGATAATAATGTATATCACTTTCAAAAGGTCTCAATAGTTTTGTTTGTTGAAAACGTCCAGATAAGTACTGCTCGATCTGTGACACAGTGGGACAGAACCTCAACCTTTACCCACCTGACTCAGGTTTGATTAGAATACCCCACAAGAGGGAGGAGCCATCTGCAGAGGGAAAGGAATAAAGAGGCAATGCATGCTTGTTTCTTCCAGGGGAGGAGGCTAGAGCCATGGCCCAAGGCACTTCTACAACTCATGCATTTCTGGTGGAAATCACTGAAAGGACAGCAGGATTGCCTGAAGGACTACTTTACTTGCAGAACTGAGTGACGGATTTTCTTGTACCCAGTGCACAATACATCCATGCAGTGTTTATGTGACACACAGAAGGCATGTTAAGGACTATGGTGAAAGTGACCTGATGGCCAAGTTGCATTCAATTCTCACAAGGTTGAATGAATAGTCAAAGAATTAAACTGATTGGCCAGGTGGTTGGAAGATATGGGGTGCCCATAAATAGTATTCCAGTTTGTCTGGTATATTATATTAGGAAAGGTATATTATATTTGCAAAGGAAGAACTCCCTCCAAACCATAAACAAGTAGATTAGACATCTTGTAAAGTTTTCTAAAGCTAATTATGAAACTAAATTAGCATCTCTAGCTAAGGTAAATCACACAGCATTCTTTAGCTACATCCAAAATCTAAAAGGGAAGGCCCAGCTTTGTGCCGAACTAGCTGCAGATGGTACCACTTATACTGAACCTGAGGACATTGCCAACCTGCTAGCGGATAGGTTTGGCAAAAACTTCACCCCCCCATCCCCATCAATCGTAATCCATAATATACCTGTCAATAGTCTTCTGCCTAGTATCTCCAGAGAGCAGGTCATAACCACACTCTCCAAGGCCAAAAACACAGCCTCTGTAGGACCGGATAAGATCTCAGACTGCTTATTAATTAGTCTAAAACAACAGTTATCAGAACCACTGAGCACACTCTTCAATCTCAGTCAAAGGACTGGCTTTGTCCCAGTTGAGTGGAAAATAGTAACTGTAATCCCCTTGCACAAAGGGGGGGGGGGCAAAACTGACCCTGAGCTCTATAGACCCACAAGCCTAACCAGCCTTATCTGCAAGGCCATGTAGAGAATCATTATGGATCTTATCAACAAGGATATAAGTAACCTTCAAACTCTTGACCTGACCCAGTTTGGCTCCATTAAGGGCATATCTTGCCTGCTAAACTCGGTGGACTTCTTCAATAATGTCACCAAGGCACTGGATGAAGACAAAACAGGTTACACTGCCTATCTCTACCTAGCCAAGGCCTTTAACACAATCCCTCATTCTGGCATCATTGAGAAACTCACCCAGCTGGAGATGAACCCTTATGTCACTAGATGGGATGCCAACTGGTTCACAAACAGAACACATACAGTCAAAATTGGAGATGCCAACTCTTCTAGTAGACCTGTTACCAGTGATGTTCCACAGTGATCTGTCCTAGGCCACCTACTGTTTGGTATCTATTTTTCAGAAGTCCAGGCAAAAATAGATGGCCTATGGCCTACCAGGTTTGCTGATGACTGCAAACAGGGTGCAATCGTCGAAATCTCTCAAGATGTCAACATGCTACAAAATGGGCTTACACAGACAAATGACTGGTGTCAAAGCCATGGACTTAAACTAAATGCTAAATGCAAAAAAATGGATTATCATTGCTTCGACAAAGGAGAACCCCCTGCTAATTACAACATTAATAATATCCCCCAAGTTCAAACCCAATGGAGAGATTTAGGAGCACAAGTTGATAGCAGCCTTAATTTTGATCATCAGGTGTCCACAGTAGTAAGGAAGGCCTTCTACATCGCACACATCATAAGGAGGGGCAGAGCATCAAAAGCTAAGGAGGTTATAACTCCCCTGTACTCGGCTCTCATCAGACCAATAATAGAGTACAATGCTCCCTTTTGTATAGGGTCTATGTTAAATAAACAAACGCTTAAAATGTCAAGTACAACATACTCAAAACACTTTTAAGCGAACCTTTATTTAATCGACTGCTCAGAACTTCAGAAAACAGAGTTCTGAGATATTTCGTTTGGTCAGCACTAACGTATGTGATGTAATATGTCATGTAAGCTATCACCTTTACCTGCTGCACATCTTTCCTAGCTCAGTCCCTCTGAGCTGTATGGTGCAGAATGGGAGAATTTCCCTTTTCTGCACTGAAGTGCGGTCTCGGAGTTGGTATATTTAAGTAGGGGGGTTGTGGGGGATGCAACATTACAGTATGTTTTCCCTTTGTAGGATGACGTTGGTGATCAAGAAGAGGAGGAGGAGTGTAAGGGCAGCACCAAGGATCAAATGGTGGAAATTGAAAAAAGGTAATTGTGAGGTGGAGTTCAGGGAAGAGTTAAGACAGGCACTGGGTGGCAGTGAAGAGTTACCAAATAGCTGGGTAACTACAGCAGAGCTAGTAAGGGAGATGGCTAGAAAGGTGCTTGGTATGACATCTGGACAGAGGAAGGATGACAAGGAGACATGGTGGTGGAATTAGGAAGTACAGGAGAGTATACAGAGAAAGAGGATGGCAAAGAAGAAGTGGGATTGTCAGAGAGATGAAGAAAGTAGACAGGAGTATAAGGAGATGAGGTACATGGCAAAGAGAGAGGTGGTGAAGGCTAAGGATAAGGCATATGAAGATTTGTATGAAAGGTTGGACACTAAGGAGGGAGAAAAGGACCTGTACCAATTGGCTAGACAGACGGACTGAGCTACAAAAGATGTGCAGCAGGTAAAGGTGATAAAGGATAATGAGGGAAACATACTCACAAGCGAGGAGAGTGTGTTGAGTAGATGGAAAGAGTACTTTGAGGGGTTGATGAATGTAGAGAATGAGAGGGAAACATACTCACAAGCGAGGAGAGTGTGTTGAGCAGATGGAAAGAGTACTTTGAGGGGTTGATGAATGTAGAGAATGAGAGGGAGAGAAGGTTGGATGATGTGGGGATAGTGAATCATGAAGTGCAGTGGAGGAAGTAAGGATAGCTATGAAGAGGATGAAGAATGGAAAGGCTGTTAGTCTGGATAACATACCTGTGGAAGCATGGAGGTGTTCAGGTGAAATGGCAGTGGAGTTTCTAACCAGATTGTTTAATAAAATCTTGGAAAGTGAGAGGATGCCTGCAGAATGGAGAAAAAGTGTTTTGGTACCGATTTTTAAGAATAAGGGTGATGTGCAGAGCTGTAGTAACTACAGAGGGATTAAATTATTCAGTTACTGCATGAAGTTATGGGAAGGAGTAGTGGAAGCTAGGTTAAGAAGGGACGTGATGATTAGTGATCAGCAGTATTGTTTCATGCCGGGAAAGAGCACTACAGATGCGATGTTTGCTCTGAGAATGTTGATGGAGAAGTACAGAGAAGGTCAGAAGGAGTTGCATTGTGTTTTTGTAGACTTAGAGAAAGCATATAACAAGGTGCCTAGAGAGGAGTTGTGGTATTGTATGAGGAAGTTGGGAGTGTCAGAGAAGTATGTAAGAGTGGTACAGGATATGTACGAGGGTAGTGTCACAGCAGTGAGGTCTGCGGTGGGAGTGATGAATGCGTTTAAGGTGGAGGTGGGATTACATCAAGGATCAGCTCTGAGCCCTTTCTTATTTGCAATGGTAATGGACAGGTTGACAGATGAGATCAGACAGGTGTCCCTGTGGAGTATGATGTTTGCAGATGACATAGTGATCTGTAGTGAGAGCAAGGAACAGGTGGAGGAGACCCTGGAGAGATGGAGACATGCTCTAGAGAGAAGAGGAATGAAGGCCAGCAGGACTAAGACAAAATATATGTGTGTGAATGAGAGGCAGGATAGATGAATGGTGAGGATGCACGGAATAGAGGTGGCGAAGGTGGATGAGTTTAAATACTTGGGATCAATAGTTCAGAGTAATGGTGAGTGTGGAAGAGAAGTGAAGAAGAGAGTACAGGCAGGATGGAGTGGGTGGAGAAGAGTGTCAGGAGTGATTTGTGACAGATGAGTACCAGTAAGAGTGAAAGGGAATGTCTGCAAGAGGGTAGTGAGACCAGCTATGTTATATGGGTTGGAGACAGTGGCATTGACAAAAAGGCAGGGGTTCAAGCTGGATGTGGCAGAATTCAAGATGTTAAGATTTGCACTGGGTGTGACAATGGTGGACAGGATTAGGAATAAGTATATTAGAGGGTCAGCCCAGGTTGGAAGGTTTGGAGACAAAGCCAGAGAGGCAAGATTACATTGGTTTGGACATGTGCTGAGGAGAGATGCTGGTTATATTGGGAAAAAGATGCTAAGGATGAAGCTACCGGATTGGGTAACAGGAAAAGAGGAAGGCCTAAGATAAGGTTTATGGATGTGGTGAGAGAGGACATGCAGGTGGTTGGTGTGACAGAGCAAGATGCAGAGGACAGGAAGAAATGGAAACAGATGATCCGCTGTGGCGACCCCTAATGGGAACAGCCGAAAGAAGATGATGATTGTGTGTATATATCTATTATTAGTTGGTTTCATGTACTGTAGCACTTCGGAGGGGTAGGTGGCCAAACGAAACTTTTCGGGATTGTGTTTTTCAATATTCTGAGCTGTCAGTTAAATAAAGTTTCACTTAAAAGTGTTTGAGTATGCTGTACTTGATATTTTAAGTATTTGTTCATTTAACATAGACCCTCTGTATAAACCTCACCAGACATCTGCAGCAACTGGAGAGTCCTCGGAGATTTCTCACCAAGAAAATTCAAGGCCTACAACACAAGACCTACATGGACAGACTGAAGGCTCTATCACTTTACTCAGTATTGTATAGACTGCTTAGAGGTGACTTGTGCCTAGCTTACAGAGCAGTCTCAGACCCTGCCTTGATGAAGCTGCTGCACATCTAGAAATCCAATGGGACAAGATTCACTCACTCTAGAGATCTTAACCTAGCCTGCGATATTAATAGGACATGCTGGAGAGACAGATATGTCTCCCATTAGTTGCCACTCCTCTGGAACAAACTTCTTGTTCATGTAAAACAGAGCTCCTTAATGACCAGATTTATGTGTAACCTAGACAACTGGATGGGACACCATAAATTTACACCAGGGGTTTTACCTATGTCTCTCTTAGACAGGGGCAGCCAGTGCAGATATTAGAGTCGTGCGCAAACATAGACTATATATCTTGGTCCATAAGGGAAGAAGGATATAACATGGCTAGGCTTGTACAGGCCTTATGGCCAATAACCTAGTAACCTCCTATGATCCTGTGATCCTATGATATTATATTATAATCAAATGTTGAAATGTCTCGTCCAAGTGAAGATAGTGAAAGCAATTCCTGCAAGGCATTAAACTTTTGGCATTTCTTGGAATTCCGTAAGCATTCCTGAGAGATATCGTACAAAAATGGCAGTATCTATAGTGCAGTTTTTAAAAAGATTGTAAGAAAGAAATCTTTATTTGTTTAGCACCTTTAATGGTAATGTGCTTTGAAATAGTAATCCCAGCATAATAGAACACAGGCCTAGAAATCTGTGCACCTACCTAACTTCCTTCCTGTATTCTTTTTAAGTCAATCATACATCATACTACAAACAACTGATATGACTCATCATATTTTTTCTTTTTTTTTTTTTTTTGTTTTGTTTACTGCTTTCAGTCCAATGAAAAGTAAGTTACCAATATCAGTTCTGAGAAAAAGACAAGAGTATCATGTCACAAGGGAATTAGGGACTTTTTTTCCAGTCTTAGAATAAGAAAATAAACAGTAGATGTTCATCCTTAAGGTCTGAAAAACACAAAAATCTCAGACTAACTTCATTCAGCTCTTCCTATTTCCAAGATGGAGTATGAAGCATATAAGAGGATAGAAATGACTGGATTTGTTTCAGGTGAATGAATTTGTTTAATTAAAATAAATGCAGTCAGGCATGATAATAGACTAAGAATTATCAGCAGAGCAGAAAGCAGTGGTTACTGCATATAATGAAAAACAATGGCACCAATGAATTTTCTAGAATCTGACTTTGCTAATGAAGCATCCTTTAAATGTACTGTGAACATCCTACTTAGTAATTTGTGTGCACTTGCTGAATATGGATGAGGTACAATTTTGTTTTTATTTTCTAAAGAATTGTTACATGTCTGCTGTGTTTTGTAAAGCTTCTGTGAACTGCCAACCAAAAAATGAAGGTAGAAACAGAAAGCTGAACCTTTGTCCTCTGTCTATGCATCATGGTGGCTTAACAGTGTGGATTATTTTCACTCTTAAATTGGGCCTGAAAGGTCTCAACTGGCCACCTTTCATGAAAGTGGAACAAGAAAACATTTATACATGTTGCAGAAAAGAATAGGATTTTCTATTGTTATTTTCTTGAAAGAAATGTTCCTTTTATGTGTGTAGAACTAGTTTTTGAGCAACATCAATTTACAACAGGTCAGCCACTGATTCCTGTATCAGTAGAACAGCCATTTTGTATTAGTGAAAACTAGCACAAGATATATATTTCTGAAACAAATTTATACTTAAAAATAATACAGCTATGGTACCCGAATCAAAACAACATCTGACACTACTGCTCCTGCAGCCTTACTTTTGTTTACATTATAAGCACTGATGTTTATGGAAAATGGGATGTCAGTGTACTTTATCTGATCTGCTTTAACTTATAAAACACATTATTTCTTGTGCTGTAAGAATTCATTTTTAAGTCACAGCATGTCAAAACAAAATTCTACGTGCCCTTTATAGCATCAGATATGACCTCACCACAAATACGGAATCTAAGCTCATAACATGCTTCCTACATTCTGGATTGTTCTTTGGTTGCAACATAAGACACTAGTTTGTCCTCAGGTCTATTGCCAAAGCTGAAACAAACCTACTATGAGTGAACCAAACATACAAGTATATTGCAAGACATAAGATAATTTGCTGTGACATGTTAATATCCTTAAATAACTATATTTTAAGCAGAAACTGGATTATTTCTTGCAAACTAATTCCTATAAATTTCTCCATTACACAGTTTATCATCAGCTACATTACTTTGTAGAGTTGTACTTTCTACCTCAGAGCCAAAGATCAGCTGGAAATATTCTTACTCGAATAACTAGAAGTAACTCTTAAGGTAATTAATTGTTGGTTTGTAGATAACCCTTGCAACCAGCTCCAATAAACACAAAAAAGAAAATAAATGCAATTGATTGCTATTATCAACACCTGTTATTCCTTACAAAAGCTCATCATTTACATTTATTTGGATTGATAAAATGTTTTTTTAAAAGAAAAAAAAGCTACTATGCAAGGATTGCCTAGTAAGTAGATCCATATCAGAACATCTCATTTGACAAACATCTCATCACTTAGGGGGTAATTCAATAAACCCCTACAAAGAATGATTCTCCATGTAGGAATAGTGTTGTGGCCTGAACACAGAATATGGCCGCCAAGCGATCCAGGAAACAGGACTGGGGGTGTGCACAATTGTGCAGACACCAGGCAAACATGGAGGTGTCCGTGGAATGCAAATCACCTCATCTGCTGGTGAAAACCATGCAAATGAGGTGATTTTGCAATCCAGGAAGCAGAAAGACATCTGTGTAGGTGCCTTGTCTGCAGAAAAAATGTATGCGGTTAGAAGCCATGTACCTGACTATAAAATTAAAATAGGGGATGTAACAACCCAGATAAAGGGTTGTATATGTGACAGTAGCCATGCTAATGACCAAATCTATGGCCATTGACACAAAATGTTAAAGCAAAATATTAAAAATCAATCAATTTCTTTAATACATATGCCACGTTTAGGTGGTAAACAGCAGTACACAAACATGCCATGAATAAAAAAAAAATAAAAAATTGTAAAATATTAAATATAAAGGTGCAGTCTTATTGCATTATACTAGCCAGCATACAGAGTCATACAATGGAAGGTAATAGTGGTAGTTAAGGAAATAGGCCCTGGTGTAGTGCTGTATCTAGGGTGTATGCAATTAGGGGTATGTAAATGAGCCAGGGTTACTGAATCGCAAAAAGGACCACCGTGTCCGTAGGTACTAACAGTGATAGGGCTAGAACTGTGTTGGTATAGGCAGAACAGATAGCTAACATTAAAAGGGGATGTGTCACGGCATGTTTAAGCAGATTGGAGCTTAGTGGCACCTGCTTGACTCAGCTAAGCACAGATAAGCGGGGGGGAGGGGCGTGTCTGAGGCTGCTAAGCTATACTTAGCCCTACTGTGCGTGTTTTAGCATGTTAAAGAAAAGCTAAGCATACCCGTGTACAGAGGAGGGGCTAAACTGCTGAGCAATAATTACACTAGCTCCGCGGGTTTGCAAAGAGCACCACGGGGCTTAGCAGTGAAAGAAATTGGAAAAAAAAAAAAATAAAAGGAAATAACCTGAGAAAGCCAATCAAGTATAAATGACTGATAAGCCCTGTTCCACTGACAATGGCCCACTCAAACTCCTCAATAATATAGCTGGCAGGTAGAATGTATCATACTCAGCCAATCACACAGGCTGTATCTGCAGCACACCAGTATAAAGTATGCATACACCTTTCAATCTGATTTTTCCCACATACTCTGCACCATTGGAGTACACACCTGGGAATTTTAACTGACAAAATGATAGGGGCTGCTGCTGCTTTGCTACATCTATATGCACTACAGGCTGAGGTTAGCGATGATGATGATGCTAACAATAGGCCCAGACTGAGGAGAAGAAGAGTGTTCAAACCCAGGGTAACCTTTCAGGGGCTACATGAGCTGGAGATAGTAGAGTGCTACAGGGTGGACGGGGGCATACTACAGGAATTCACCAAGCTCTACCAACCTCACCTCAAACCCAGAGCCAACAGTGCAAACAAAGGTATGTGTAGCCTTAACAATACTAGCTACAGGTACTTTCCAAAGACCTACTGGGGACATCATGGTGGTCTCACAGGCATCCGCATCCAGAGTACTCCACCAGTTCCTAGATGTCATGCTAACACATGCCAGTGAGCACATTTATTTCCCCAACACCCCTGAGGAGAGGACCAGCAATATGCATCTCTTCCACCAGGTACTGGGTGCATAGACTGCACTCATGTGCACATTAAAGCACCACCTGGTGAGGAGGGTAGAGTCTACATCAACCACAAGGGGTATCACTCCATCAAATGCCAGGTCATGTGCAATGCCCAGGGCATTATCATCAATGTGTGTGCTGGCAGCTTTGGCAGCTATCATGACTCCCACATCTGGCATGCATCATAGCTGTACCAGGCATTTGCCAGGAGGGACATCCCGTATGGCCATCTGGTGGGGAATGCTGGCTACACACTGGAACCGTGGATGATGACACCCATCAGAAATGCACACACACCATCTGAAGAATGCCATAATGAGGCACACACACAAACTAGGAACATCGTAGAGTGTGTGTTTGGGCTGCTCAAGTCACGGTTCTGCTGCCTTGACATATCTGGTGGAGCCCTGCAGTACTCTCCAGCCACACATGTTCATAGCATCTGCCATGCTACACAATATGATCCTGTGGAAACAGCTGTGGCAAGAGCATCACAGGGAAGGGAGACACAGCCCTCCACCATTGCCAAGGTCCCCACAGGTGCAGGGGGACTTGGAGGAGAAACCTCCTGAGCCTGACCCTGTAGGCAGATGTAGGCATGCCCAGTACACCCTGGCCTTGGCAAAGAGGCAATGCATACCACATACACTAGCAACCTAGGGACCCAGGGACTGACACCTCACTCTGACTCACATACATGCAGTAAAATGGATGCCAGCCACATCACAATACCTATACCTTACCATGTATAGGCTGTGTACTGTGTGCATCCGATAGAGTTAGTCCTGAAGCACTGTCCTCTCAGCTGCTGCAAGCACAAGATAAGTCACTGTTCTTAACAACAAATGAATGGGGTAGTAGACTGTGGTAGCATATGTATGGTATTGCTGCATGTATGCAAGGGAATGGAATGGGCTACCAGGATAGCAGCAGACAACAGACATCTGTGGGAGAACAGGAACTCTCTGCCAAATACTGGCTGCCCCAGAATATGCAGTAGCCCCCAAGCCACCAGAACCCACTGCATTATGTGAGGGACTTACAAACAGCGGGGTCATAGGACAGATGCCGGGATGTCAGTGTTGGAGTCCCATACATACCTCTCAACCTCTTAGAGCAAGAAATCTGTAGAAAGCCATGAAGAAATGTGGGCCAAAGGCCTAAAACAGGGAGAATTGTGAAGTATTGCTCTTACAAACATACAAAGTTGATAGATTAACAGGTTTTGCAGTAGCATGAATTATCTAAGGGGTACGAAGTCTGAAACTCTAAAGTCTGTCATTACTTTCTAACTTCAGTCTTTAATGATTTGCCAGTAATTTTCCAGACTACTGCAATGTTATGCGAAATGGTCCCAAAATGTGAGGCAAACATCTGGATGTTCTGTGAAAATCTGTACAGTTGAAAGGTATGGTCCCCTACCCCCCCCACACATACCCATCTTCCCATAAAATTGCAGTAACAGTTATGGTTGTCAGGTAATAGCAGCACGCCACACATTCCCAGGGCTGCCCCAATCAACTTGCTAACATGTTCCATTTACACAATATGCAGAGGTCAATGTGCTATGTATGTGTGTGGTTAATAGTGTCAGGAAGTAAACAGCACTGCCTGCTGGCTGTTGTGGATCACTGGGCTAAGTGCATTACTGTGGGTGACAGGGTCCATGGTTTGAGACTGGCTGCGCCTACTGTTTTGCATGTCAGCTACGGTAGGTGTTCTACAGGCTGTCCAGAACTCAATATTTGTTACTGCAGGAATGGTGGACAATGGAGGGACAGTGGGCCACAGATATGGACAGCACACAGCTCTGATTAACCCAGATGGTGCCCACTAGAACAGCCAGTTGTGACAAGTCAGTCTAGTGGCAGGATACAAAAGCTGCCACGTAACTGTGTCAATACTCACAAGTCAGTGGGCACCATCCATACCCCACAAATGTCAGGGTTTCTCAGAATGTCCACACGTATGCCTCCTATATCTGTTCTGTTTGTCATAACATTGCATTTGTGTGGCAAACTATTGGCCAAACAATACAGGTTGATGTGAAAACATCAATAACAGATGGTTGAGATGTAGACTTCATACCCATAAGAAAATGCACACTAATACAAAACCAGTCTATCAACTGTCTACATTTGGAAGAGCAATATTAAGCTGCTGTCTCCATGTCTTTACCTGTTTCCAACTGTGATATATGGCCCTGTCAAGATGTCTGCCTGTAAGAGTTTGAGAGGTATGACCAACATGTAGCCTTAGAAGAACAGTGCAACACAAACTGTCTGAGGACCAGAGCAGATGTATGAGGCACAATGCTGGCCAACCTGCTAAACAGGTATAGTCAGAGGTGTGTAGTCATTAAACGTGTGTGTGATGTTACTACTTCTACCCCAGTCACACCATAACTACAACTACATAAGAGCAGCAGCTGTGGACAAAGCCTGCACCTGGAGCAGAGCAGGACAAAGGGCCACATGTAAGGGGAAGGAGGAACCACTGTCCAAACAAACGTAGAATGTGCAGACTACAACATGTCGTGCAGTAACATGGGTTCCCTGCAGTGTATGGAGTCAGTAGACAAATGCCTGTCAGAGGTTCCTCACATTAATCTCTACTGATCTGCCACTGGCATACCAAGACATCACAGTGCTGTGCAAAATGTACCTCACATATTATGTAAAACTCTGCTCAGTCCAATACAGTGTGTACCCACCCTAGATATGACTTAATTAATAAGGATAGCACACAACCAAGAGATCCCTCATCCAGTCTATCAGTGAGGTGCTGGACTGTTTACAGAGGCTCATCAGCTAATCGGCTGTACCACACAAAATCTTGGACCGGAGTACAGGTAGGCCTGGCCTGGAGCCCCACTCTTACTATTGATGGTCATATTGGGCATGCTCTTACACTTAACTACTGTCAGCCCATGTCTGAACCCACATTGGACTACAGAACTGGGATGTAGATATATCCCTTCTGCATACAGACAGCTATGTACACCTTAACTGTCTATCCCCACCCCCATCAGAAATGTTTACCCCATCTATCCGTATGTGGTACATATAAGATTTATCTGGATCTGTTGACTGTGATATACATACAGATATACAGGTAACATATACAAATATATCATTTACAGAGAGGAAGAGACAGGGGAGAGAGAGAGAGAGATAGAGATAGAGAAACAGAGAGATAACCTGAAATGCATAGAGTGATGTACTGCAACAGCCACACATAGACCAGTTTTAACCAGTGGCATGTGAAAATACTATTGTGAGACCCATTGTGTAATAGTGGGTAGGGATGAGCTGTAATCTCACATCAGTCACCGTGTGTGTGTGTGTGTGTGTGTGTGTGTGTGTGTGTGTGTGTGTGTGTGTGTGTCTCTGCATGTCTTACACATACAGCAGAATACACACACCCAACAGGCCTATGTCTGTGTATTGGCCACCCATATTTTGGCCCTGTGGTTACTGTCCTCCACAACAGTGGTCTCCCTGTCAGCAGCTACTGATGTCATCCACCCTAACAGCACTGGCAGACACTCTCTACATGTGTAATTCCCATGGTGCATGCGATAAGTGCATAGTGCTATACTGTAGACAGTTAAATAGGTAGGGGTTCGATTCCCAACAATGCCACCTGTGTGTGTGTGTGTGTGTGTGTGTGTGTGTGTGTGTGTGTTTGTGAGTGTGTGTGTGTGTGTGTGTGTAAATATATTCCCTTGTGGCGTTGTGTGTTTCCTGCCAATGTGTGTGCAATGCCAATACATTTTGAAGCCTGCTCCACCCTGTTAACCCCCATTGCCCTACTCTACAGGGCCTGCTGATGTCATCCACATTAGATATACCATTGGACACTCTACAGGCATATAAACTACATGGTGCACGCAATAAGTATGTAGCACTATAGTACATGCAACTAGATAGGTAGGGGTTCTAATCTCAAGACTGCTGACTGTGGTGTGTGTGTTGGTTATACCATTTTGAGGCCTAGTCCACCCCACTGACTCCCGCATTGCATTAATTTACAGGGCCTGTTGATGTCATCCACCTTTGATGCACTGTTTGACACCCTGCAGGCCATAACTCTCAAGTGTATACAGTTTTGCAGAATGTCCAGATGATTGCCTCATATATTTGGTCTGTGTGTCATATAATTGTGGTTTCCTGGCAAATCATTAAAAGTTGAAGTCAGAAAATAATGGCAGACATCTGAGTGTCAGACTTCATACCCTTCACAAAATAAATGCTGATATGAAACCTTTCACTCTATCAGTTATCTAGGTTTGTAAGAGCAATATGTACAAACTGTCCACATTTTTGGGCCTGTAACCCCCCATTATTGAAGGCTTTGTCCACATGTATTGTTGTAACAGGTTGAGAGGCATGCCCCAGGCATATAAGCTCTGTGGCGTATGCAATAAGGACATAGCACTGTAATACATACAACTAGATAGGAGGAGTTCTAATCTTAATACTGGCAACTATGTGAGTGTCTGTGCATGCATATTCTCTGTAGCAGAGTGGCTGTCTTGCCTGTGTGTGTGTGCAATATTTATACCATTTTGTGTGCCTGTGCCACCCTGTTAACTCTACCATCACCAACCTATTCATGGCCTACAGAGGCCATGCACCTTAGATGCAGAGTTACACATTTACAAACACAATAGCACTGTGACGCATGCAATATGTATGGCAGGCTATAGTGTACATAACTAGATAGATAGGTGTTGTAATTCCAAAACTGGCAACTCTTTCTGCATGACTGTTGGAATACATGTCCCCCTGCAGCAGTGTGTGTGTGTGACATGGTTATACCATTTTAAGTGCCTGTTAACCCCACAGTGGCAATCCTTACAGCACATGCAGATGTCAACCACCAGAATAGTAGTGGTAGACACGGCAAAACTGTATAAGCTCCGTGGTTCATGCACTATGTATATTGCTCTGTCTTATGTATAACTGGCCAGGTAGTGGCTCTACTGTCAACAAGGGCAGTTCATGAGTGTGTGTGTGTGTGTGTGTGTGTGTGTGTGTGTGTGTGTACATATGTATATTACCTTGCAGCAGTGTGCCTGTGTTAGGACCACAAACATACCTCTCGACCCCCTAGAGAAAGACATCTGGAGAAAGCCATACAAAAAAGTGGGACAAAGACCAAATATTAGGGTCAGTCTTTAAATTTTACTCTGACAAATATACAAACTAGATAGCATAACAGGTTGTGCATTCACATGCATTTTCTGAAGGGTATGAAGTCTGACAGGAAAATATCTGTCATTATTGCGTAACATCAGTCTTTAATGATTACGTACTACTTTGCCAGAAAACCACAATGTTATGGCAAATGGAACAAAAATATGTGGCAAACATCAGGACATTCTGAACACATCTGTAGAGATGAGAGCTATGGCCACCACCTGTCGCAGCCTGCAAGTTCCAGTCCATGTTTAGCCAAGTGTGACCTGTGACAATGACACAAACAATATAGAGGTCCCCAGAGTGTAGGACAACAAACATTTTCTAAGGTTGACTACTACTTGCATAAAGCAGTTATTTCACATCAGAAGAACCTTACTGTTATGAGAAATAGCATAACCTTTGGTAATGTGACACAAAAAGTTGCCATATTGGCAAACCAAGGGAAGTCCTGTCTGATGCACTTGCTGTGGGTTATGATATTTCCTGCCAAGTGTCACGATACTACAAGATGTGTCCTACATTCCACATTTGATAAGGTGGTAACACTACTCTGTGTTGCCTATGTGTGTACAATATGTAGACATGTGTAAACCATGTGAGTAGTTTCTGCTCCCAATGACCCACATGTATGAAGGCATGAATGCTAACTGCCACCTCCCACATATGTAGGTACTGCCTAAAGATGTGGCAACTGTAAGTAGTGTGCTGTCTGTCATTGACCCACACACTGATGTAAACACAGTGCAATGGGATCATAGAGCGGTTATGGAATGGTGGCCAGGTCCTGGCCTCCAGCTGAATGCAGAAAACAGTACCATCATGCCATATGGCGAGGACATGGACTCACTATTTCCCACATCAACGACAACCCCATAAGCACACAAACTGCATTGACAGATCTGGCTACTCAGGTTGATAACACAGCTGCATTCAGCCATCATGTAGTGCCAGTGGTCAGAAAAGGCTTGGATGTGGTTTAACACATAGGTAAAGGGACTGCATCTAGACAAAATGTGAACATTACCTCTGTATGTTCCTCAGTCAGTACAACAATACATTATCAGCATGGTTGGTCTGGTATGTACCTATGCAGACATCTGCACCAAATAGAAAGGCTATGTTAACCCCCACAAAGGTTATCTATGGCTTTCAACATCTGTTCCATGCAGAAAGCCTCAAATTAGTAATACCTCACTTGGTATTGGACAGGTTGTCCACAGGTGGGTTGTGGCATGCCTAGATGGCATTGTTGTGCTCAGCTCTTCAATAGCTGCCTCAAATATGTCAGTATAACTCTGTGTGCATTACCAGCACAACAGGCCTGAATTACATATGAGACAGGTTTGCCTCCCACAGGCTGCCCTGTCTCAGGAATGCACTCCCTAAACATGTCAGAGTACCAAGCAGACCTTCATCAACTGCATCAAGATTGAGTGGATGGGAAAAACAAACATCTGTCCCAGGGGTCCAAACTGTATCCAGCAATGCCGGGGGCAATAGCTGCTGATCGATGACTCTGTTGGGGATAAAGTAAAGGCTAGGCTGGGGCCAGTATTCTAGTAACCGCCTCTGTACCTATGAACCTGTGATCCTATGGAACTCCCAGGTGACATGTGTCAAGAATAGCATGCTGTGTCAAGGGGTATGCATGCAAGGTTACGCTATCTGCCCCACTGTCCCTCAGACAGTGTTCAACACATACACACCCAGGTAAACATGCACATATACAGCCATATCTTGGTGATGAAAAAGTTTCTGCATTGCCACTCTGCCACCCTGAGCTTCTGCAATGGCAGCAGCTCACCACGACTTAGTAAGTCAGCAGTACTAACAACTATAAAGCATCATGGCAAAAAGGTACGTACACTTTGATGTGTGCGCATGACAATTTCCAGCAGACTGCACCTTACAGGGCATAACACTACCACACTACAAACTGCCATTAAGTGTACTATAGTTATCTTGTGCATCTGACACATATTAGCATGTCCCTGCATCGATGGTATGGATAACAGGGATGTTGCACCAGTATCATCACATGCACAGGATGTGGTGTGGGGTTGCCAAAGGCCTAGGCTTTGCCATACAGTTGAACTCACGTGTGTGTGGCTGAAGGGGTGCTGGTCAGCTGGGCCATGGAGAGGAGCTGTTTGTGTCTGTTGGTGACCTGCATATGACAGTGATGTGCTAGTGTGTGCATGCACACAGTCAAGCCATGTGCTAGCCATACACAAGGGAATGTTGGACAGCCATGGACCCTACATGGCAGAATGTATAGTTCACCATCTCTGGCCATGAACACAGGAACTGGTTCTGCTAGGAGAGGCACTGGCATCACCATGCCCAGGGCCAGATGTGGTACTACTTCCTGACAGTGACTGGTGTCTGCTGGGTCTGTGTCCCTCACGGGACCAGCCAGGACCACGTGCCAATAGCCTGCCACATTGTGATGTGGACAGAACCCTCCTTTTGGTAGTGCTGGTGGTACTGCCACTACGGGAGTGTGACTGTGTATGGCCATGTGGGCTCTCAGTAGATGTTGGTGACCTAAGTCCACCTGTCTGATGCCGTACTCCCACCACATGTTCAAGCACAGACATTGCACAATTGCAGACTGACAAGTTTCTCATCCCACCATCTATCTACTACATCAGCAAAATGACGTAAGCCATCACCAATGCCATGGAGGGAGTCATGTATGCTAGGCAGTGTGGCATTCATGACCCTGAGCATCCATCTGGTGTACTGTTCACAACTTACCTATGCCTCCATGATGGAATGAAACATGTGTTGGGTGACACGTGCTCTGACTCTTCTGACAGGTGCTGGATGGGCAGCAGTCCTTCTTTGAGCATCCCTGTCAATCTACCTGTGTGGCACCTCATCAGCTCTGTGGCTCTGGCTAGTGTTTACAGTGACAGATGCTATAGTCACCACACTCCCCTGTTCTATGACACCACCCTCTGACTGCCCAATATCTGTGGCTGCTGGGGACTGGGTATGTGTGGGCATACTGGCCATGTGCTGGGACATTGGGGGTGGAAGTGGGATGTCAACCAATGGGACAGATTCAGCCCCCAACAACCCCACCTGTGCCACACAATGGCCACCATAATCATCAGAGTCCGATGAGACACTGACATCAGGTTGTGAGGGGGACACACTCCAAACCCCATGGCCAACTGTGAGGGGAAGACAGCATGACAGAATTACTTCCTGCACTATAATGTCTGCTGATCCACACAAACCCACACATACACCCACACACACACACACACACACACACACACACACACACACACACACACACACACACACACACACACACACACACACACACACACAGATACAGGTGAGGTGCCACAAAGACATTATACAGACCACACCTTCTGAGTGATGCTATGCACAACACACAATCAGACCACAACAGACACACTCTGGACAGGCCCTGAACAACATCCAGTCCATTTAATGTTGCTAGTACTATACACCTGTGAGATATGTGACAAGTCAGAATATATGATAGACCTTCACCTAAAACACAAGTCACCCATTTACACAAAAGTAATGTACCCCTGTAGAGCAGACTGGCTATAAAAAAACTATGTGTAATATGTTACAGCTCCTGCAAATATGCTACTGTGATTACCATTATGATGCACTGCAGTGAACCCCACCACAAGTGAACATGCATGTATTGCAGTATGGCTAAGCTTAACAGTCATGTCCATGGCAAACTGGCAGCCCTTAACATGCCTAGGGTATAGGTGAGCCATAACAATACGGTTCCACACTAACCAGCTACAGGTTGATGGTCCCCAACCACACCAGAGGCACTTATGGATGTGTGGGGGAGAGGTATTGTCAGCACACCCACATGTGCCATTGGTACAAGTTACTATGTGCATTTATCAATATGTACAGTACAAGCTGTGATACTACCCAAATTGATGACATTCACAATATGTGTGGACACATGTGCATTACAAAATCTGACCCACAAATGCAGATTGACCTGACATATGTGTACAGGTATGCAGAGGCTGCCATTATGAATGCTACAGTATTAATGTGATGATGACTGGAGGCTTACTTGGATGCCTCTCGGCTGTGGAATCTGTGTCACCCACCTCCAAGACATATGTACTGATGGTTTCCTGTGAGGTGGTGGCTGAAGCCTGGTTTGCCAGGATCTCCTATGTGTCTGAGAGTGGTGGTTGTGTAGCAGCCCTCCCCCTGTGTCAGTACGATCCCTGGCCACAGCTGCAGTCCTTTGTCATGCATGATGTATTATATCTGTAGCATGGTGTCAGACATGTTCATAGCTTCTGACCCAGTGGCTCACATCATTCACTGTTGCTAATAGGTCTGCCCAGAGTGCAGCATGTTGTTGCTGGTTATGGCGAATCCTTGACAACAGCATCTGATGATGAACTCTCAGGGCATCAATAATTGCAGCGGTCTCAGCTTCTAAGAAGGGTGGATTGCAACATCTACACATCCCACCTGAAAGACATGAATGGGGGAATGCATCACAGGACTGCATACATTGCTCACCATTATACATACCCTGCACATCCACTTTTGCCAGCACTATCCACCACTGACCCATCACATCATACCCCACCATCTATCAGCACACTATGTCTGTGGCTATGGGCAACATAGTGGCAATAAAGCATGCATTGTCCTCCTGATCCTGATGTTCCATGCTACATGCTGCATGTGCTATGAGGTGTTCAAATTCATTTACCTGTTGCACCTATTACTGCTTGTTCATAGCCTGTTTCCATGGTATGTTGTGGTGTCAGCCTCCTACTGTTGTAGTAAGCCCCTATGCTGTTGGCTCACCCTGCAGGTCTCCCTGGCCTTCCTCCCTCAGATTCTGGACTATTTGGCTGGACAATGTCCCACAGTTTGCCCTGCCAGTGCAGTTCATATGGGTGTCCTAGCACAGTGTAGCACATGTCTCATGTACATGGATGGACAACCATCTACAAACACCACCAAGGAACACACTGTGTGAGAGATGCAATGACAGTAGGAAACTGCAGTCCATGCTCTCACCCTGTCAAGGCCACATATCTGTTCCCAAACAGGTTGTCAGCACAATCAGTACACGTCACACACTAGCCACACCTACACAACACACACACACACACACACACACACACACACACACACACACACACACACACACACACACACACACACACACATGCAGTGAACCTCAACATATACACCCACAAACAACGGAGACCTCTGAGGCAAAGCCACATGTGAATGCCACAGCCGTACACAGGACATACCACACATGGCCACACACCTGTGTCCCAGACCCACACAGGTGTCAGCACATGTCAAACATGTTGCACATAGGAGACTCCATTGTGAGACATAGTGAAGTGCCTCTCACCTGGCTGTATATGTGGATGGTCACAGTTACTTGTGTGTCAGGTGACGGACTCCACCGTATTGCATATGCACAACTGTCTCTCACTAACAGGTACTGTCATGACTCCACAGGAAAAAACTGGAACCAAAGCACAAAATGTATAAAATCCACAGTGTGCCAAATGCTCACTTTATTTTAAACCAAATTCCACACTGATAAGTGCTTTCATCCCGATTAATAGAAGGAACTTCATCAGCAAATGACAACATTCCATTTAAGGTTTAAATAACCCTTACTACATTACATACAAAACGTTACTCATTCTAATCAGTTGTGACAAATCACATTTGTCCCAACAGACATCCCCACTCAAGAAAAATCTTAGGAAATCAAGTCTTTTAAAATTATATATAAAACTAAAATAAAATAAATTTATCACCACCATATCATAAATCACATCAATTTAACATCCAAAAATCTGAAAAACATTAAAATATTTATGTATGTGTTTGCGTGTAGTACACACATTGTTCGAATACAACCCACATTACTGAACAGTTATTTTCAACTGCAGGCTGTTCCTGTTCAACGAAATATCTAAATCCACATACCCTCTGACCATATTATGCAAATACCTCAAAAAATGTTATTACAATCCATATTCTATAAATCATTTTGAATAACCTTAATAAGTCTTACTAGAAAACCACATAAGACTGTGAAAGATAAATGTGTACATTTGAATATATGAATTAAATATGTTAATTATGAATCTCTTTATCCTACTTTACCAAAAGAAATATAGATAATATATATATATATATATATATATATATATATATATATATATATATATATATATATATATATATTATATACTGTGTTTTTATGTATTGAGGGCTTTTAATTTTAAAATACTATTAAATGGATAATGTTCCATTCAGACCTGGCCAGGACTGTGCATTTAAGTGTAATTGCCAAGCTAGTTCAACTTTCTCTGAAGGGATTGGCCAAATCCCCCACTTTTATTTATCTGGATTGCATCAAGAACCACAAATCTAAAAGAGTGTTCGTTAAAGTTGGATGCGTGTTTTGCATTAAATTCAAATTGATCCCTAATGTTATGGACATGTTCATCAATGCGTTCTTTTAATCTACGCTCCATTTTTTCCCCATAAAAACAGTCACATTGTAAACATTTAGCACAATAAACCACCTTTTCAGAGTTATAACAACATTTCTCGGGGATTCTAACTTTGTAGTTTATAAAAACTTCATTTGTTTCCAATATATGGGAAAAGTATTTAAACCGTCCACATTTAAACATGTAACCACCTTGCTTACATACTGTTGATGTCTCAAAGTAATTTTTCAAGTTACGTCCCCTCCTATATATAAAAATGGGTTTTTTGCCCACTCTATCCCTGACATCTGTGTCATTTTCCAATACCAAATTTTTGAAAATAATCTTTTTAATCAACTCTCCAGCCGACACAAGCATCCTCCAAAAGGGCCTCATAGAAACAGATAACTGGTGCCAGAGCCATGGCCTCAAGCTAAACGCCAAAAAGTGTATAGTCATCCCCTTTGGCAAAAACAAAGTGCCCACAAATTACCACATAGGTGGTAATCCATTAAGTACAGAAGAAGTCATTAGGGACCTGGGGACCCAAGTTGATAGCAATCTCTCATTTGACAACCACGTGGCCAAAGTGGTTAGAAAAACATTTTATATAGCCCACCTAATCATGAAGGGATTCACATCTAGATCAGGGGAGGTCATTGTACCTCTTTACTCATCCCTCATCAGGCCCATAATTGAGTACAATGCCCTTTTGGGATGTACCTTACCAGACACCTGCAGCAACTGGAAAGACCCCAAAAGTACCTCACCAAGAGGATCAAAGAGCTCAAACAGATGCCATATGCTGCCCGGTTAAAGAAACTCCAGCTCTACTCAGTGGCATACCGCCTGCTCAGAGGCGATCTGTGCCTGGCGTAAAACGCCATGTCCAACCCAGAATTAATGGACATGCTGCACCTCAGAAAGTCCAAATCCCATCGAGCTATGTGCTCGAGAGACTTGAACCTCAGCACTGAAATAAATAGGACATGCTGGAGGGACAGATTCATAACCCAGAGGCTCCCTTCACTCTGGAATAAAATCCCAGTCCAGGTTAGGCAGAGTCCCACATTGACTCTTTTCAAGAGGAATCTTGATGAGTGGATGGGAGATCGTAGGTTTACCCCGGCTATCACTTCTGTGTCACTGTTAGACAGAGGCACAGTATACTAACCTCAAAAAAAGGCATAGCAAAATTAATTTAAAATGGGTGGCGAAAGCCAAACACACTCTGGCTAGGCTTATAAATGCCCTAGGGCAGATAGCCTAGTATGAACCTATGAACCTAAATAACTATCAGTGGAAAAAGTGCCAATAAAACTTGCGTTAAAATTCAGACTGTTAGTTTCATATTCATGTCGTGGTCTATGGTCCTGAGGTGTACACACAAGTACATCATATGAAGAGACCCCAGTGGGTTGCTCCCCCTCAGCATTATGTTGGGCCCTCGTTTCACCCAATAAAGCTCTAAAATGTCCATTCTTTCTTTTTGTAATGACTTCACCCATAATCTCTTCAATTAAAAATGGTGAATACCCCCTTTGATGAAACATATTTTTATGTGTTCACACTCTTTAATAAAACTATCCCACACTGTCACCATTCTTGCTGCCCTCACAAATTGTCCCTTAAGGACAGCCCTCTTTTGCATGAGGGGTGGTTACTATCATAGTGCAGTAAACTGTTGGAGTAAGTCTCCTTTTGAAAAACTTCCACCACAAATCTATTCTGGGTGAAGTCTTTTCTTATTAGGACGTCTAAGTAGGAAAATTTGTTAAAGTCCAGAAGAAAGGAAGTTGTTTGATTTATGTACTCAAAAAAATTATTAACTTCCTCTCTAGGCCCTTCTCATAAAATAAAAATATCATCCAGAAATTGCAAATAGACATGACAAAATTGAAAAAATCGGTAATTAAAAAGAAGACATTTTTCCCATTCCAGCATGATGGTGTTAGCGTAGAGGCCCCCACATGCAGACCCCATAGCAATCCCCTCAGCTTGAAGATAGTATTCATTATCAAATAGTACAAAATTGCATTTAAGAACCATTGCAAGCAACTGTTTGTATACATTGATGTCAGATTGTGGGAGACCTTTACTTGCGAGATAGTCACAAAACCATTCCATCCCCAACCCGTAGGGGATAACAGAGTAAGGATCTTTGACATTGATTGTAATGAAGAAAAAATGCTCTTGAAAGACAATGTTATCCATTCTCTTAAGGAAGTCTCACGAATCCTTACACAGCAACAGTTCATTTGAAATGTATTGTTTGAGTTTCATATCCAGAAACTTTGCTATTGGATGGGTAATCGAGCCATGAGCATCCACAATAGTCTGCATTGGTGGTTGGGCCACATCCTTGTGGATTTTAGGCACACCAAACATAATTGGTGTCCTAGGGTAAGTCACTGTTAGGTAATACAGCTCATCAATGGTTATTGATCCTTCAATGAAGAGGTCATATAACCACCCTTGAATCCTTTTATACATCATATTCATTTCATTCAACAAACTATGACAATAAGTATGAGCAGACAGAATTTCCTTCATTTTACGTGAATAATCATTATAATTGAACAATACAATGCCCCCACCCTTGTCAGGTTATATAAAGAGAATATCCTGTGTGTGTGTTAACAATTATAACTCATCATTTTCAGATTTTTTTTAATTAAATTTCTTCCTGTTGTTACTCTCTGACAACAACATACATATGTCAAGTTCACACAACTTTTCAAATAATTGTAATACAGGGTGAGTGGGGGGATTATATGTACTAGATACATGAAAAGGGTTGATCACTTGAACATTGTCTTGGAATATGACCTTAAGATTCAATTTGCATACAAAAAGTTTTAAATCAATCAAGGTCTCCACCAAATTCATGATTCTGATAGGTATAAAAGTCAGTCCTTTGGCAAACAAATCACATACTTGGGAATCCAAATCAGTGTCAGAAAAATTATACACCTTAAAGTCGTTTGAGATATTTGTTATTATTTTAACAGTTGACATCAAATAAGTTCTTGAAATCTGATCTAGAAGGGGCATCATCTCCCCCTCCATGCGCCCCTGTTTCTACCCCTGTTGGGATGGTTCCTGCCTCTCCCATGTTGGACACTGGACCGCTGATTCCCCGTTGGTAATAGTTCGGTCTGTGTTGGTTCATTAGTGTCTTTGACCGTCTCAATGGGGCATATTCATCCTTCTCTAAAAAACTCTCATCATCCATATTCAACATTTCTGCTTGCTATACACTGTTTCCTAAGTACCATTGTACCCCTCTGTTCCAATATTATCAGAAAATCTCAACCCCCATGTCTGTGATTCTGGGGGTGGGGGTTAGGCTGTATTAGTACAGTATGCCTTTTCATCTCGTCACAGTTTTTTAATTTTTCTTTTCTTGATTATCCTGATTTTTGTCATCAATAGTCCTGAAAATTCTACTATACTCAAATCCATTGTTCGAAAATAATGAATCCTGAGTCACAATCACATTACATCAAGTTCCACTAACTTGCTTTGTTAAAGTTAAAGTGTGTAAAAGAGGGGGAAAGGGGGCTTGGCCAATCCTTTTAGATAAAATTGAACTAGCTTGGCAATTATGCTTAAATGCACAGTCCTGGCCAAGTCTGAATGGAACATTATCCATTAATAGTATTTTAAAATTAAAAGCCCTCAATAGATAAAAACACAGTATATTTTATATATATATATATATATATATATATATATATATATATATATATATATATATATCTATCTATATATATTATCTCTATTTCTTTTGGTAAAGTAGGCTAAATATTAATTCATATATTCAAATGTACACATTTATCTTTTACAATATTATGTGATTTTCTAGTAAGACTTATTAAGGTTATTCAAAATGATTTATAGAATATGGATTGTAATAACATTTTTTGAGGTATTTGCATAATGTGGTCAGAGGGTGTGTGGATTTAGATATTTCATTGAACAGGAACAGCCTACAATTGAAAATAACTGCTCTGTAATGTGGGTTGGATTCGAGCATTGTGTGTATAACACACCAACACATACATAAATATTTTAATGTTTTTTTAGATTTTGGATGTTAAATTGATGTGATTTATGATATGGTGGTGATAAATCCATTTTATTTTAGTTTTATATATAATTTTAAAAGACTTGATTTCCTAAGATTTTTCTTTGGTGGGTGTAGGTGTGTCTGTTGGGACAAATGCGATTTGTTATAACTGATTAGAATGAGTAAAGTTTTGTACGTAATGTAGTAAGGGTTATTTAAACCTTAAACGGGATGTTGCCATTTGTATAATGAAGTTCCTTCTATTAATCTTGACAAAAGCACTTATCAATGTGGAATTTGGTTTAAAATAAAGTGAGCATTTGACTATTTTTGGCTCGTTTGTGGATTTTGGTTTATTGTTGGAGCATCTCTTAGAACTAGCACAGGCGGAATCGGAATTAATACAAAGTGACAAATTGGGGGAATTAACTATTTTCATCCAAAGACTCAACAACTGCATGGACCGATTAGAACATATTTCTTTGTCCCAACTTTTTAAACTTTCAACGCATCCTGTTATTGAGATGCAAAGTGAGTTACTTGGGTCTTCGTCTTTGTATAACAACAATAGTTCAACACCCTCGACCAGGTCTACCCTCGTGGTACAATATCTCACAACACCAGAATTTTCTGATGGGCAACGAAATACCACCAATAATAATCAGATACAGCATGTATCAAAAACAGGTGAACAGAATCGGCATTCGCTTACTGACTGGCTCCAGGCCCAAACAAGCTTTAATGGAGAAAACAACATAAACACAGGTACGAACAATTCTTTTTCAGACAAACAATCCAAACTGGATTATTTGTTGATTAAAATTTTAAAAATTACAAATTGACAACATGTATTTTAATGAGTGCATTAAAATGAAAATTGTTCCTAAAGGTCTGCGGGTTTGGTGATATCCCACAGGCCTAGTAAATAATTCCCCTCTACATAAAGAACTTTTGGGCTTGTTTGACAAATCTGACTTGGAAAAAATGCAACTAGCTACCAACGATAATGAGAAAACTATTGAAACTTTAACAAAGCACGCTAGTAAAATTGATGTGATTGTGACTTAGGATCCATTAATTTCGAACAATGGATTCAAGTATAGTAGAATTTTCAGGACTATTGAAAAAAATAAAGATAATCGAGGACAGGAAAATTAAAAAAACTGAGACGAGATGAAAAGGCATACCGTACTAATACAGCCTATCCCCCACCCCCAGAATCACAGAGATGGGGTTTGAGATTTTCCAATAATATTGGAACAGAGGGGAACAATGGTCCTCAGGAAACAATATATAGGTAAGCCGAAACATTGGATATGGGTGATGAGAGTTTTTTTAGAGAAGGATGAATATCCCCATTGAGACGGTTGGACAGATTAATGAACCAACACAGACAGAACTATTACCAACCGGGGAATCAGCGGTCCAGTGGCCAACAGGGGAAGGAATAGGAGTGCATGGAGGGGGAGATTATGCCCCTTCTAGATCAGATTTCAATAACTTATTTGTTGCCATCCGTTAAAATAATCACGACTTTAAGGTGTATAATTTTTCTGACATAGATTTGGATTTCCAAGCATGTGATTTGTTTGCCAAAGGACGGACTTTTATACCTAATAGAAACATGAATTTTTGGAGACCTTGAGTGATTTAAAATTTTTTGTATACAAATTGAATCTTAAGGTCTTATTCCAAGACAATAGTCAAGTGATCAACCCTTTTCATTTCTCTAGTACATATAATCCCGCCACTCACCCTGTGTTAGAGTTATTTGAAAAGTTGTGTGAATTTGACATATGAATGTTGTTTTCAGAGTAACAAGAGGAAGAAATTTAATTAAAAAAAATCTGTGAACGATGAGTTAAAATTGTTAACACACACGGGGTATTCACGTTGTAAAACCTGACAAGGGTGGGGGCATTGTAGTGTTCAAATATAATAATTATTCTCGTAAAATGAAGGAAATTCTGTATACTCATAGTTATTGTCGTAGTTCATTTAATGAAATGAATATGATGTATAAAAGCATTCGAGGGTGGTTATATGACCTCTTCATTGAAGGATCAATAACCATTGATGAGTTGTATTACCTAACAGTGACTTACCCTAGGACCCCAGTGATATTCGATGTGCCTAAAATCCACAAGGATGTGGCCCAACCACCAATGTGGCCTATTGTGGATGCTCATGGCTCAATTACCCATCTAATAGCAAAGTTTCTGGATATGAAACTCAAACAATACATTTTAAATGAACCATTATTGTGGAAAGATTCCTGAGATTTCCTTAAGAGAATGGATAACATCATCGTTCAAGAGCATTTATTGTTCATTACAATTGATGTCAAAGATCTTTACTCTGTTATTCCCCATGGGTTGGGGATGGAATGATTTTGTGACTATCTCGCAAGTAAAGGTCTCCCACAATCTGACATCAACGTATATGAACAGTTGCTCGAAATGGTCCTTAAATGCAATTTTTACTATTTAGTAATGAATACTATCTTCAAGCTGAGGGGGTGGCTATGGGGGTCTGCATGTGGGGGCCTCTATGCTAACACCATCATGCTGGAATGGGAAAAACGTCATCTTCTTAATTCCTGATTTTTTCAATTTTGTCATGTCTATTTCCGATTTCTGGATGATATTTTTATTTTATGGGAAGGGCCTAGAGAGGAAGTTAATAATTTTTTTGAGTACATAAATCAAACAACTACCTTTCTTAAGTTCACACATTGTCTGTACTTTAATAACATTTCCTACTTAGATGTCCTAATAAGAAAAGACTTTACCCAGAATATATTTGTGGTGGAAATTTTTCGAAAGGAGACTTAGTCCAACAGTTTCTTGCACTATGATAGTAACCATCCCCTCACACAAAATAGGGCTGTCCTTAAGGGACAATTTGTGAGGGCAGCAAGAATGATGACAGTGTGGGATAGTTTTATTAAAGAGTGTGAACACATAAAAAATATGTTTCATCAAAGGGGGTATCCACCATTTTTAATCAAAGAGATTATGGGTGAAGTCGTTACAAAAAGAAAGAATGGACATTTTAGAACTTTATTGGGTGAAACGAGGGCTCAACATAATGCTAAGGGGGAGCAACCTACTGGGGCCTCTTCATATGATGTACTTGTGTGTACACTTGAGGACCATAGACCATGACACGAATATGAAACTTATCATCTGAATTTTAACGCAAGTTTTATTAGCACTTTTTCCACTGATAGTTATTTGATTAAGAAGATTATTTTCAAAAATTGGGTATTACTGGAAAATGACACAGATGTCAGGGATAGAGTGGGCAACAAACTCATTTTTATATATTGGAGGGGACTTAACTTGAAAAATTACTTTGAGACATCAACAGTATGTAAGCAAGGTGGTTACATGTTTAAATGTGGACGGTGTAAGTATTGTTCCTATATATTGGAAACAAATGAAGTTTTTATAAACTACAAAGTTTGAATTCCCTGGAAATTTTGTTGTAACTCTGAAAAGATGGTTTATTGTGCTAAATGTGTACAATGTGACAGATTGTATGTGGAAAAAATGGAGCATAGATTAAATGAACACATTGGTGAACATGTCCGTAACATTAGGGATCAATTTGAATTTAATGCACTTGCAAAACATGTATCCAACTTCCATGGACACTCTTTTAGATTTGTGGTTCTTGATGCAATCCTGATAAATAAAAGTGGGGGGCTTGGACAATCCTTTTAGAGAAAGTTGAACTAGCTTGGCAATTATGCTTAAATGCACAGTCCTGGCCAGGTCTGAATGGAACATTATCCATTAGTTTGTTTGTGTCTTTTGGCTTTTCCTGGTTAGGGGTCGCCACAGTGGAACTCCGGTCCACTAATGATTGGTAGTTGATTTTTACATGCCGAGTTACCAGCCCTGATGCACAACCTTCAATGAAGGTACGCCCATTCACGCATGTCTCCACGCTGAAGATGCTCTAGCTGAGAATCAAACTGGACAGCGTCTTACTGTGAGGCGACAACGCTACCACAGCACCACCATCGCAGATCATTATATATCCCCCTAATATGGGTAAAAAATGGCCTTGCTTTCTCTTTGTGATGACTTCCTGACATATGGTTCTAGAAAGTGTATGGGATACCCTCTTCCTAGTAGCATGTTCTCTAAAATACCTATTTCCTTTAGAAAGAATTCCTCTTCGCTGACCATCCTTGCCAACCTAACTCCCTGCACCTTCACCAAAGATCTCTTTTGGTGCACTGGGTGAGCACTTGAAAAGTGAAACAATGTATTGGAGTAGGTTGGCTTCCTGTATAACTGGAGGTAAACCTGTGATTGACTTTATCCTTCCTATTAGTGATGTCCAAGAAGTGTATACTGTCATCATTAATGTCCGTTGTGAACTGTAGAAACTGTGTACTTTTATTTAAGAATTTAAAGAATTCATGCAATAACTCCTGAGTCTGTCTCCATAAAATAAGGATGTCATACAAACAACGTCCATAGAATTTACAGTATTTAAATAGTTCAGATGTGAAAACCTTGGAAGTTTCCCATTCAGCTAGGACAATGTTAGCAAATAGGTGAGCACATGATGACCCCATGGCCACCCCTATCTTTTGTTTAAAATTTGTCTTGTACAGCACCAAAAGGACTTCTTTAGAACTGTTCTGACTTCATGGTATTTAAAAAGGAGAATGTTTCATCTGAAACTGGCATGCATGTTCCTTGGAGTCATGTATCTTGTTGCACACTGAACATTATCCATTAGTAGTATTTTTAAATTAAAAGCCCTCAATAGATAAAAACACAGTATATCATATATATATATATATATATATATATATATATATATATATATATATATATATATATATATATAAAATCTATATTTCTTTTCATAAAGCAGGATAAAGAGATTCATAATTAACATTTAATTCATATATTCAAATGTACACATTTAGCTTTCACAATCTTATGTGGTTTTCTAATAAACCTTATTAAGGTTATTCAAAATGATTTATAGAATATGGATCGTAATAACATTTTTGAGGTATTTGCATAATACAGTCAGAGGGTGTGTGGATTTAGATACTTCGTTGAACAGAAACAGCCTGCAGTTGAAAATAATTGTTCGGTAATGTGGGTTGTATTCACGCAATGTGTGTATAACACACAAACACATACATAAATATTTTCATGTGTTTTTAGATTTTGGATGATAAATTGATGTGATTTATGATATGATGGTGATAAATCTATTTTATTTTAGTTTTATATATAATTTTAAAAGACTCGATTTCCTAAGATTTTTCTTGGGGGGGTGTGTCTGTTGGGACAAATGTGATTTGTTACAACTGATTAGAATGAGTAATGTTTTGTACATAATGTAGTAAGGGTAATTTCAAACTTAAACAGAATGTTGCCATTTGTCTGATGATGTTCCTTCTATTAATCGAGACGAAAGCGCTTATCAGGGTGGTATTTGGTTTAAAATAAAGTGAGCATTTGGCACACTGTGGGTTTTATACATTTTGTGCTTTGGTTCCAGTTTTTTCCTGTGGAGTCTGAGTGTGTTTTTGGCTTGTTTCTGGATTTAGGTACTGTCATGAGTCTGTCACAGTCCATGTTGGCGTGCCTGACCTGTGATGTATGTCCCTGGACTATATGTAATGAGACTTGAGTGAACACACTGATTATGTGTCCTAGGCAGGTATGTCCCTTGCCTTATGCAGCATTCTGCTGTCACCCACACTGATGCAACAATCGATTCAGGAAATGATTGACCTTAACATGTGGCCTTTTGTCCTGTGATATTTCAGGGAGTTCCAATACATGTGAACCTGGGAGGATATGGTCAACAGACCACGATGCACTGCAACAGTTGGCCTCCATCCGTCTCAACTGGCCTTCAGAGGTCTGGCAATGGATCTCACCACCCCCATAGTGCCTTCATTAGGAAAAGTGGTGAAGTTATCACTACCAACATACAACTGTCAGTGCAGCACACATTGAATGCCATGCTGCGAAACTCTAGGTGTCTACACATGACTCTGCTCTCAATGTAAGCATTCTTAACCCCTTGAAAATGCTGACATCTATACAGTCACACACACATTTTTCAAAGCTGTATAAGGTACCCCAGCCTTACCTGTTCAACCATCCTATCATTCAGTCAAACCCCAAAGTGTGGGCAGAAATGGAATGGGACATGTGATTCCAGTATATATGACACACATACACACCTACACGCTGTAAAGGCAGTAATATGCACCAGGGACACTACACCATTGCCAACACGCCTATTCAAATCATATCTAGCTACCAGCAACCATATATGACCAGGAAGATCATCCTGCCTATATGGACCTCATCAACCGTATTCTGTTTTGGGTCTGTACTCTCTACCCTGATCCTGGGTCACTTGAATGACTCAAACATACATTGGAAGATGTACCCATGGCAGCACACAAATGGCCAGAGAGCCATCAACCGTGGGTTTAGAAGCACCTTGGTGCAGCTAAGGGCTACCCTCCCACATGAGGTGAAGGTGTGTTGCATTTGATATTACACAATACAGGTTACCACTGCAGCATCCCTACAGTGTCATCCTCCATGGCAATACAACCATCATGCAGTCACGTTTGCAATCACCATCTCCCACAATACCCATCTAGCTAGATTCACAGATACATACACCTTCAATGTGGAATACAGCCTGCTGGGGGGTGGTATACACAGCCTCACAGCCCCAAACCTCTCTGTAGGGACTGGCACCAATATCCACACATACACATATGTGCTAGATGTGCATTTGTATAGATAAGTGTAGTCAGGTATACCCAACAGGACTATGTCATCCTCTGCAAGGATCCGAACACCTGTCTGTTGGACATATGCAGTACATAAGTGTCTATAATAGGGATGACATACTGCTGTGCGAGACTAAGTAGTGGCATGTGCCCATTTACAAGCAATGTCTCGTTAGTGTGAACAAGTGACTGGGATTACTCCTGGAAACATTCACAGCAAAGCTAGAGCCAATATTGTTGACATCCACTACAGACAATCATCTCCCATGCTGCACATATGTCAGCAACATCACAGGAAGCACATGCATTTGCTCACTTGTGGTGGTTAAGGACACCAGCTATACCAGTGCTGTAGGTATAGCATACTTGATGCCTGACAGAGTCAGTGTGTGTCCCCCCCATCAGTACATCAGGATGTTCACAGTACTTGCCCCCTTCTCCTATATGCATGGAACAGGTCACCACTGCCATGTGAAAATCATGGTATACATCCATCATGGGAGCCTACCACATCACAGGATGCATCCTACATAACCCCAAGCATAACCTTGCAACAACATAAGCCACTGTATTCAAAGGAGGCCTGACTACCATCTTTGTCCCAGCCATGTGAAGGACAACCACTGTCACCCCTTTACACTAAGGTGGTGCGTCCAACAATCTGCAACATTATACACCCATCAGCCTGACTCTGCTGTTCTGCAAGGCCATAGCACAGTTTATAGTGAACCTCATTAATAATGACATTGGCAATCTCCACACATTCCATCATAAACAGTTAGGCTTTGTTAAGGAAGGAATCATGTCTGTTACAGTCGGTTGACCTCTTTGACACAGTCACCAAAGCCATGGACAAGGGGTGACAGTGCACACCGCTTACCTTGTCCTGGACAAAGTCTTTGCAGTATAACACATCTGGCCATAATATATATATATACTCCCAAGTATGCATTACACCATGTGTTACCATAGGGGTAGCACAGTGGCAAGCTGATATGACCCAAGTAATCCACATAGGAGAATCCACCCCAAATGGCTGACCCATAACTAGAGGCATAACATGTTGTTCTATGTTTGGGCCTTTGTAATGTGTGCTGTACACATCTGTACTGCAGAGCACAGCCATTGGCCTATGGCCAACCATGTCTGCAAATGACTGTATGCTACATGCTGTCACCGGATTCCTTAGTGATGTGGACATCTGCCTAGAAGGGTCTCATGCAGATGCATGACTGGTGCCAGAAACCTGGCCTCAGGCTGCATATCATGTCATAGCAGGACATACAGTGTCAACCCCTTTGGGGAGAGTGATGTCCTCACATATTATCACAGTACTAACAACATCCTAGGCACACAATCAGTTGTGTGGGATCTGTGCATACAGGTCAATGGCAACATGACATTTCACCACCATGTTGCTTCTGTTGTATGGTAAAACTTCTACATGGCCCACATCATACCTAAGGGTATCCAATCCAGAGACATGGTGTCTTAATATCCTTGTATTCCCCACAATAAGGCCCATTATTGTGTAAAATTCCCCATTTGTCAATCACTTCACACAGCACATGCAGCAGCTGTGGACATCACAGAGGTTCACCACCAGGGAGTACCAGGGCCTCAAACATCTACCATACATAGATAAACTATAAGCCCAACCCTCTACCCAGTTTCATACATACTCCTCAGATGTGTCCTCTGTCTGGCATGCAAGGCAAACATGGACTCCACATTGCTGGGACTGCTGCACAAGTGCAACTCAAGTCCCAGTCTATTAACACACACACATGCTTTCAACCTGGTGTGTGACATCACCTGGTCTCCTTGGCAGCTCAGATGTGTATCCTACACACTTAATCTGATGTGGAATGGTCAACCTGTCCACATCAGGCAGGGTAACTATTTACACCTTTGCATGCAGAACTTGGATAACTGGATGGTTAACTACACATACACCTTTGGGATACCACCTGTGTCCCTGTTGGACTGGGGCATCAGGTGCTGCCTTGCATACACATGGGCTAACATGTGGCCTAGGCATATGATGGCTCAGGGCCCATAGCCTAGTAATCTCATATGGTCCTAGGTATACCAGTTATGGCCTGTGTGCTGTGACAGACTGTGTTGTTATGTGTCCACGCCCATCACTGCCTTGACTGTGGTGTGTCCCCTATGGGTAACATTACAGTACCATGTCATACAGCCAACATCCGACCAATACATGCATGGTACTACAAGTGCATGTGGACATTCCAGCAACATCTGTGGTACACAATAACTGAGAGCAGTGTATATGTGGTGTAGGGTTTCCTCCATGTAGGTGTCAACATTTGCAGTACGCAGATGTTTACAGAGTGTGTACATGTGCCTGATATATGTGGACCCCATGCCAGACAAATGTGGATCTCTGGGAACCAGTTGGACAATACGTCATGGGCATCCCCAGAGTATAGGGAATGTGTATGTGACATGCCAGACCCCTCAGAACACAGTAATGGTATATTAATATCTGGTACTGTATTTATTCCCTTACATTGTATGCTCAATATGTACACACTGTTGCTGAGGCAGAGCCTGTGTCCCCCCACTACTACTGCTTATAACCTGCTGTCCCGTTGCAGGGGGTCACCAGGTATGCTAGCCATGGCTGTCAATCAATGAGATACAGGTGTGGAGTACACAGTGACCTAGCCAGAGTATGTCAGGAACAGTCAGGGACACCTGGACAATCTTTGAAATAAACCTGTATAACATTCACAGACTGAGAGGGGCTCACTGACAGTACATGGTGTGATATGCCAGCTGTATCCACCAGTACTTACTGTCATGATTGTACAGCAGACAATCCAGTACCATTCATACGTGAGCTGACCATTGCTGGGGGGACTCAGGGGCCAGAGCTGCGATCTATGTCACTGCAGACAGAAGCAAAAGGCAAGACTGTAGGTGCTGGACAGCAGACTAACAGCAACATGTCATTCCAAGATATGTTGTTGAGACCTTTTGTTGACATTCCCAGTTCCCATGACAACATACCCCCACCTGCATTCCATTACATGGTTAACTGTATGACATACCTGGTATAATGCTGTACTCCTTTGTGAGCAAAAAGCCAGTGGTATTTTCCCTTGGAATTGCAGTCTGTCTTCGTGAAGAGTGTTACAGACCTCTTTACCATAGGCAGCAACTTTCCTTTTGTAAGTAATGCTCATGAACAGGTGATTGCCTGTGCACCAATCTGTGACTCACACTTGCTAATAGCATGCAGAACAGCTGAGTTTCATTGCCATTAGCCAATGGCATGGGAACACAGTGCTACACTTAAGGCCTTTATGTAGGCCTTAGCCCTTTTCCTGGCCTGTGAGGAGGACATTATCAAGGTGTTTGAGCTACAGCATCACGCAGGGTATGTAGAAATACTGTTCACTGTTTGGATTGATGTGTTATGTCCACAGTTTTGCATGCTATGTTTGGCCGTTGTTAACAGAGTTTCTGATTCTGTGGCAGGTTACTGTTTAACAGTGTGTGTTGGGCTCAGTAAAGAGACAGGCAGATGTGAGTGTCATACATAATTTTTAACTGAATGTGCATGCTGTTGCTGCAGTTGATGCTGGTGTATCAGCTGTGTATGTTTGTAGGGGGAGACCGTGACACGTCTCTATCACATGAACATTCCCTCCCAACCATTTATGTATGGGTTTTGTGTGGATGCCCAGTTCTAAGTGTTTGGGAGGTATGGTAGGTCTGTAGCAGGTATCTGAACATACAGCTGTATGTGTGGCAGGCCACAGCTGCTGCATTTTAGACATACTGGGGATTGTGAAGACATTGGGGGACAGGAAGCTGTATATGTCAGTGAGGGAGCAGTGTCAGCTCTTGTGTCACAGCATGGCCAGGGTGAGGGTATCCATAACAGTCCAGGTGAGGCATGTGCTTCTGGTACATATTTCAAATAGTAGTACCATGCAGAATGTAGTAGGGGATGTTTAGGACACGTATTCATATTTGTGACATGTATCCCACCCTTCAAGCCTTTGAAATGCTACTGTGGCAGTGACTGTGGTAGCAGCAAGCAGGTTTTCTGGACATTGTAGCGGTCAGTTATTTCTAGGTTGTATTGCCAAGCATGTATTTGTTGTGCAACAGACTGGACTGTGGGCCTGAACTGTGGATGTCCAGATGTCAGACATGCTAGAAATGTAACAGATAGAGCTACTGAGTCGTTATTGTGGGAGGTGTAGTTGCAAGACATATGTGCATGCATAAAGTGTGTTACACAGGATTGGCATGAACATGTGTGTTTGGATGGCTATGACGTGTGACACTGACCTGTCTGTCATGCTTTTGTAAAATCAATCTACACCGCCTTGCCAGTACGTCAGCACACAGAATAGCTTTGATGACAACCATGCCATAAGTAGGTGACACAACTGTGGACATTCTGAAACAGTCTGTGGAGCTGTCAGCTGTACCTGATATGGTAGGCCTCCCGTCAATCCATCAACATGTTTTTGGCTGTGTACTGGTTCAGTGTCTGTGTCACAGGCCCAGGTACGCTGTCATTTACCACATTATATTTAGAAGGAGTGTCACTGGTAATCAGGATATCTTCATAAAAACACCAGTAATTCCTCAGAGTTGAGTTGGCCTACTGGTGTATTGCAGTGAATTTTAGTTCAGAATGTCCTGGGTCCAATACTTTGCAGGGGTGTCTATTTTCCTAATGTTAAATGACTGTACTGCATGATATATTTACAAAAGCAGTAACAATTCCCCAGAGCTGAGCTGACATAGTGGTGTGTTGCTCTGACTGTAGTTCAGAAGATCCTGGGTTCAGTACTTAGGTTCATAGGTTCATAGGTTCATACTAGGCTATCTGCCCTGGGGCAATTATAAGCCTAGCCTGATTCTGTATGGCTTACACCACCCCTTGATTTGAGTATACTGTGCCCTTTTTAAGGTTTAGTTTACTGTGCCTCTGTCTAATAGTGACACTGGAGTAATCCCTGGGACAAACCTACGATCCCTCATCCACTTATCGAGATTCTTCTTGAAGAGATTCAGTGAGGTGCTCTGCCTCACATGAACTGGAATTCTATTCCAGAGCAAAGGGACCCTCTGGGTTATGAACCTGTCCCTCCAGCAAGTTCTATTTATTTCTGTGCTGAGGTTCAAGTCCCTCGAGCGTGTGGCTCTAAGGGATTTAGATTTACTGAGGTGGAGCATATCCATTAATTCTGTATTTGACATAGCTTTGTATGTCAGGCATAGATCGCCTCGAAGTAGGCGGTATGCAACTGAGTAGAGCTGGAGTTTTTTTAACCGAGCAGCATATGGCATCTGTTTGAGACCCTTGATCCTCTTGGTGAGATACTTTTGGGGTCTTTCTAATTGCTGCAGGTGTCGGGTAAGGTACATCCCAAAAGGGCATTGTATTCTATGATGGGCCTGATGAGGGATGAATAAAGGGGCACGATTACCTCTCTTGATCTAGATGTGAAACCCTTCGTGATGAGGTGGGCTATGTAGAAGGTCTTTCTAACCACTTTGGCAATGTGGTTTTCAAAGGAGAGATTGCTATCAACTTGGGTCCCCAGGTCCCTAATAACTTTTTCTGTACTTAATGGGTTTCCGCCTATGTGGTAATTTGTGGGCACATTGTTTTTGCCAAAGGGTATGACTATACATTTTTGGCATTTAGCTTTAAACCATGGTGCCGGCACCAGTTATCTGTCTCTGTGAGACCTTTTTGAAGGATGTTTGTGTCAGCTGGAGAGTTGATTATGGTGCCCAGTTTGCAGTCGTCTGCGAACTTGGTGAGCCATAGTCCTCCCACGTTTGCCTGTACCTCGGAAAAGTATATACCGAACAAGAGTGGTCCCAGGACAGAACCCTGTGGGATGCCACTTATGACCGGTTTCGAGTCTGACATGGCTACAGCAACTCTCACTCTGTGGGTTCTGTCTTTGAGCCAGTTTGTGACCCATCTTGTGACATAGGGGTTTATATTTAAGCTGGATAGCTTATCTATGATGCCCGAGTGGGGTATTGTGTCAAATGCCTTTGCAAGGTCCAGATAGGCTGTGTGGACTACCTTCCCTTCATCTATGGCTTTGGTGACTGTTTCAAAGAAGTCAACCAGGTTCAAAAGGCAGGATCTGCCCTTGACAAAGCCGAACTGGGTAGGATCTAGTGTCTGTAGGTCCCCAATGTCTTTGTTTATGAGCTCCATGATGATCCTCTCCATAGCCTTGCAGACTAAGCTAGTCAGGCTTATGGGGCAATAGTTTCCAGGGTCCGTAGAGGCTCCACCTTTGTGGAGTGGGACCACTGTTGCTGTATGCCATTCTGTGGGCACATATCCTGTAGTGAGGCTGAGATTGTATAGCTGTTTTATTTGAGGGATTAGTTCCTCTTGTAGTTCATGTAGGACGCAACCTGGGATGCCATCTGGTCCCATTGAAGCAGTGTATTTTGTTTTGGAGAGGGCAGCCTTCACCTGAGCATCTGAGATGTTTGGGAGGCAGCCCTCTGCCGGGATAGATACTTGCTCTTTTGGGGGTGGAGAAGTTTGCACTGAACCTGTCTGCCAGGATATTGGCGATGTCTGTGGGTTCAGTGTATTTTTGTCTTTTAGAATCAACTCAGAACAAGTCTGGGAGTTGTATCCCAGGTTTCTAACATAACTGAAAAAAGCCTTATGATTGTCTTTGGTGTCCTGTGCAATTTTTCTCTCGAAGCTGGCCTTGGAGGATTTTATGAGGATCGTAATTTTTGCTAGTACTGATCAGAGATGCCTTCCCTATTAGGGATTTTGCTCTATCATGTAGTAGCTTCCTCCTTCTGTTGTACAGTTTATTTATGGCAGGGGTCCACCAGACTGGACGCCTGCCTTTGGATGATTGGGTCTTGGTTTTGTTTGGGATAGCATGATTTATACATTCCTGGAGATGTCCGTAGAATGCATTTATATAGGATTCTGCAGTTTGGGCTGTAGTTTCTACTGGCCCTGGGGCCTTGAAGGATTCCACTTCGGTTTTGAGAAGTGAGAAGTTTGCTTTTGAGAAATTTTTCACTGTGGTTTTCTGGGCTGGGGGTGGGGTCGGGATGTGGACATCCAGTGAAATTAATTTATGGTCTGATCTTACGAATGAGGGATATACTTCTGGTGTGGAGCATAGAGTCCCCATGTTGGTAATGATCAGGTCTAGTATGTTGTCCCCTCTTGTGGGAGTGGTGACTAGTTGTTCCATAGCATTTGAGTTTATAATTTCCAGGAATCTTTGGGCTAAAGTGCTGGGGCTTGAGTAGTGCTTCCAGTCAATGTTTGGGTAGTTGAAGTCGCCCAATATAATGGTGTTCGGAGAGATCTTCATGTTCTCCAATGTTTTCAGGAAAGCCGAATGGGATTCCTGACTTTGAGAGGGTGGTCTGTAGGATGCTATAAACTGAAAAGCAGTCTTGCCCACTGTTAGTTGCACATGGATGGTCTCCGATACTTTGTGCAATGCCACTAACCTGGAGGTGTGGATATCCTTGATAAATATGGAAACTCCCCCTCCTTTTGTGGTTCGGTCTGGGTTTTGGGGCCGAAAAGCATGATATGAGGTATAGCCTGGTAGTGCTGGACTGCTTTCTGGAGCCTTGAACCAGGTTTCTGTCACTGCACAGATATCGATGTTCTCCATACTGAGGAGAGCTTCGAGTGCGTGCATCTTGAGGTTAAGACTTCTGGCGTTTAGCAGCATTACCCTTAGTTTCTTGTTCCTTGTGCTGTCTATGGGGGTAGGTTTGACTTTTGAGCCTTGCCTAAAAAAGGCACTATGGGGGTGGCAAGAGTCTTTGCCAATATCCGAAAGCCCAGTGGTGACAGGTGCAAGCCGTCCCTAGCGAAGCAACGTGGCTTGTCGAGCATGTCATCCCAGGCTGACAGACACTGGATCCCCTTTGAATGACACCAAAATTTTAGCCAGTTGTTAAAATTGATCATTTTGTCTTTGTACTGTGGCATCATTCTAGGTGAGGGTAAGATGCTGCTCAAGGTCAGGGTCATACCAGCCTGGGCTACATGATCAGAGAGCTCCTCTATGTCTTTTTACATGTAGTCCAGGGAGGTATGACTCAGGTCATTCACACCAGCATGTACAATGACTGAGTCATATTTGTATTTGCTTTGGAGTGACCTGAGTGCTTGCGTTATGTGTCGGATCCTAGCACCCGACAGGCAGCTCACTGTGACCGTCTCTTTATTCAGCCTGGTGAGCGGGACGTCAGTGTGTCTGACAGTAGAGTCACCTATAACAAGAGTATCATGTGTGTTATTCAGCCTTAAGGGCTGTGGCTGCTTGGCACACTGACTTTGTGGGTTATGTGTTGTGTGTGTTTTGTTTTGAGGTAGCGTTTGCTTGGATGTCTGCTTTGGAGGTCTCTGTTGCTTAGGTAGATTTTTATTTAGAGCCTCTGAGTATGTTTTTGTGCATTTATGTGTTTGGTTCGCTGATGTGGTGGGACTATGTGATACTGGAATTGTGTTGTGTGAGGTTACCTTCTCCTCCTGACTGGTTACACCAGTTTTGATATGACAGAGCTCAGCCTCCAATTTGGCTAAATAGTTGCATCTCTCACATATATTTGAACCTGTTTGGAGGAGGAGAGGGTTGTCCGTGTACATGAGACAGTTGTAACATTGCCTCAAAATTCCCTGATTCACCAGCTGGACTGGAGAGGAAACCACTGACTGACCTTTGGACATGCTAGAGTAATAGGGAAACTGAATTTAAGATGGACCAATAGAGGACAGGGTAATCGTAGAGACTATAAGAGTAAGTAGTGCTTATGGTTTCATAGTGCTAACTTGTAGGATTACTTAATTGGACCAGGGAATGGCCTTAGAATGAGAATATGGTGTTTAAATTGAGAGATAGAGCAGTTCTAAGGGAAAAAGTGAAGAGCAGACTTTGTGGAGCCAGGAATAATTTAAACCCAATTAGGCGGCGCTGCCCGCTGTTGTGCTATGCACAAAAATGCGTAAAACTGTGCAAAAGAGGGTTTTTAGAGAGGAAGATGAAGGAGTTTGGAATTGACCCAAAATGGCCAATAAAACTACAGTTTCAAGTCAGTAACCACTCCCACAGGGGTAGGCAGGCTGCTCAATCTTTTTCACTGCCACTGATCAACAGAGAGACTTTCCTTTAGCCCAAGCAAAAAATGGCCTCACAGAAACTTACAAACAGTTCAAGAACAGCAAGCCTGTAACTGAACTTTTTTAAATCTCAGAAAAGTGGGAAAAAAAGCAAGATTTTTTTTTTTTTTTTTTTTTCAGAGATAGCAGAGGTTAACAAGTATCAACAAGTTATAACAGTGCAGTAAATGACCCCGCACAAGAGTGCTAGGCCAAAGACAGATAAAATGCAAGTTTTGAGAAAAAAACGATTTTAAAAATAAGTGCAAACAGGAAATTCAGTAAACAGCTCTAGGTTGTGCTCTAAATACAGTTACTAATGCAGAAATCAAATTTAACAAGCCAGACAATGTTCAAAATAGGCAGCTTTGCAGAAAAACTTAGCAAATAAACAGAGGAAAAATACTTAAAGTCTCAAAAGTGTCTCCTTTCTTTTCTCAGCATTTTCTCCTCTTGGTGGGTGCTTCACCAATAGCCAACAAGCCTTAAAAGACACAAAAATCATGAGGCAACCAGGTTTTAAGAGAGGAAGATGAAGGAGTTTTGGAATTGACCCAGAATGGCCAATAAAACTACAGTTTCAAGTCAGTTTTTTTCCCTAATGTTACATCATTGTACTGTATGAAATATTTACAAAAGCAATAGCAATTCCCCAGAGCTGAGTTGGCCTAGTGGTGGGTTGTGATGGGGTCCTGCATTCAAGACTTGGCAGGGTTGATTGTTTTGTTGCTGGCCAGAAGAGTGTCTGAATCAGATAGGGTGATTAAAGCAGTTTTAAGTGGTTTAAAGTGGGTTTTCATGGGTTTGCATGACACGCTGCAATGCTAAGGGGTGCTTATCCCTGCTTAAACCAGCCCTATTCCCAAAAAAAGAAAAGAAAAAAAGAGGTGATAAGAAAGTTGTGAAATGGGGGCAAGCAGGGGGAAAAACAATATGAAAAGCAGCTAGGGATGTGCAGGACAGGTGTAGGAAAGGACCACAGCTCTCCATTTCTTGTGCAGCAACAGCTGTGCATGATGTGGACAATTTGGAATTTGGAGTCTCACACCCCACAGGGAGGGGTGTGGGTGTCCTAACTGTGTTGATTAATTGATGGGATAATTGATTCATGGCAGTGTACATGGGGGCAAAATGGAGAGCTATGTATGGGATGACATTTTTTTGGGACAGATGCCCTTTTTTTAAGGTGAGAGTGGGATGTTGCGGAAGGGTTTTAGGTATGTTTGGGAAGGTAAATTGGGTAGGAGAGGTTGCTTTTGCAGACAAATAAGACAGACAAGACAGCAGCCGGGCGGTGTATGGATGGAGAGGGTGGTTGGGAATTGGAGGACCAAGTGCCCCCAGAGGGCAACAGTGGGACTGAGATTTCCACCCATGGGCAGTTAGTACTGCCCCTTCATGGCCCCAAAGGTGGCTGTGCTCGGGGCTGGACACCATGGCCAGCCTGCCCCTCAAGGTGTGCCAGTCTGCCCTTGATCTGGTGCAGTCTATCATCCAAGTCACATTGGATGACCGTGCACACCATACCTGAAATCTGATTCCAGGTGACAGGCTCAGTCCCCTGAGGTGGTTCCACCCAAGAGTGGTACAGGACAAGCAGAAGGAGCAGCTCCAGGTTGGATCCCAGACGTGTTGGGAGCGAGTGCCATGGCCAGATGAGGTGGGATAGGAGGATCACCCAGAACCAGCCTACCCAATTATGCTATGGTGTTGAGCTTTGTCAAGGTGTATTGGTTAGTCATGAACAAAACATTTCAGCATTAGTTATAACAGCATGCATGGGTGTTCCAATTAACCCAGAACAATAGAATTGCATAGCATATGGAGCACCGGCATAAATGGAATAACAGTCATTATTTTAACAGCATGCCAGTCACAGTTACAGCAAAAGGCCAGCAATGGTGGAATTTCAACAAGGTATGTTAGTATGCAACCATTGAAATATATAACCAATAGTACAACACAAGGTCCAATGTTAGGGTTTGAGAACAACATATGTGGAAATAAAACCATACCACTAGTATAAGAAAAATTATTTATGATGCAGTAAGAGGTGGGGGAGAGAAAAGCATTCCATTAACAACTGTATTGGTATATTTGTTACAACAGTACTGCTGAATACTCTACAGTTCTGCCATTACTTTACATCTACATGTACCCTATAGCTTCTGTAGCATGTGCATACCTCTCAAGCTGTCGACATAGCATGGTATGGGTCAAGCTGTAAAAACTATAGGTACATAACTACAGGGAACTTGTACATGTCACGGTAACATATATGACTGACAAGGTGTACCCTCCACTGATGCTGTGTGAGTGTGCTACTGGCATACTTGAACTGGATTTATATCTGTGTCCAAGGTTATTTGCAACAGTGATCACTAGCTGTGACACTGTGACACTTGAGAGACATGTATCATGCACAGTGCATGGACTATATACCTATCCTGCTGTCATTCATAGGCACGGTAGACATTAGTATACCCTTCATACAGCTACTACAGACATTTCTTTACCTGTAAGTCCTGTGTGGAAATATCTGTTAACAGTATGTGACTGTTTCTATTAATAGTCAGTACTACTTGTCTGTTACTTTAAATACATTTTACTACTGGTCCCTGGATTCAAACCCTGGTCTACATGTGAATAAATAACAACATATGTATTGCTTATCACACTGAGCTACTAGGCCAATCCTGTGGGCTGGTTGACTGATATGTGCCTAGACCTCAGCTGCTGACAAAGTCTGACCTGGTAATATCAATAGAGTGTCACAGGAGACTGCAGTGACAGCTGAAAAATACATGCATGAGATTCACACATGATAGATAGTAGGTGAAGTGTGTTTTAATACTTGGAATGCAGGTGTAGACAATTAACCCCCTAGTGGATGGGAATATGTGTGGTCTGTACAGACCATATCAGGGTGCTGGTATGCCTACCTGACCCATTTACATTTGCAATGCTATATTTGCAGTCTACAGCTACTACTGCGTCATACTTGCCTGCATCAGCATACCTACTTTCAGGAATGCATATAGCTGAAATGCAAAGGTTAACACCAGACAATCCTGATGGTAAAACACTTAAAATACATTATACATTACTATTCAAGGTTCACGTGTTAGTGCATAACATATATCAAATTGCATTCCATCTTATAGTACAGCTCCACAGCTGCACTTTAGCATAGCAGTTCTTCTACAGCCAAACATCAGTCACTTCATGGTGTTATATCCATATTTGCTTTGCAACACCTGTAAAATTAGATTTCTTCAAAACAGAACAGAATACACACAAAATAGTGAGATGAAGATCAGGTCAGAAGATTATTATGGAACTCCTAAGGATAAAGTGGGAGATACTGCCTGGGAATTATTTCCAGAGAGTTTTTTTTTAAACCAGGAGGTAACTCTGATAGAAAGATCTGATGAGAATACTTTTTGTTACAGAGTTTTATTATCAACAGTTTCAAATTCCCTTTGTATAATAAGGAAGATAATGCCATTTAGAAGGCCATTGTGTATGTTTTTGTATATTTGACTAGTCAATGAAAGTATGTCAGTAATGGTGCTGAAATTTGGATGAAAACCATGCTGTTTGTTTATTAAGATAATTTATTAGGTAATGTAAAACCCAAAGAAAACACTTGTTCTGCTCAGGTCAGTAAAGCATAATATATACCAAAGAAAACATTCCCAAGCAATAGGAACCACAAGATCACCTAATACTTCAGTGCTTTCATCCTTTTAATCACATACTTCTTCAGAAAAAAAAAAACTCTATGATGCAGCCTAGGGGCTTACGGTTAGCAGAATGAGTGAGGCAGCTGAGGCTACAATGGAGTACTTTATACTATATAGGAATAGTTGCTGAGGGGATGCTGTTTCACAGGCTGGCATTTGGGGCAGGAAAACACAAAGCAGAATCCTAATGGCAGTCCTTTCATTAGGCCAGTAGCAGGGAGTGTTGTTCTGGGGGTTGGCATTTAAATCAAGAAACCTCAGAGCAAAAACCTGACGGCAATTCATTCAGTTGGTTAACAACAGCAGAAGGAACAAATATTCTAAAGGCAGGCATCCAGGGTAAGAAAACTAAAACCAAAACCCTGGTGGAAAGCCTTACAATTTGCCAACAATAGCCAAATGGATGCTGTACCAGGTACCGGCAATCAGGACAGAAAAAGAAAAGCAAAACAGAGATCGCAATCCTTTCAGAAAACTAACAGCAGCTGAGAAGATACTGTTCTGCGGTCTGGCAATCAAGACAGAAAAGCTCAAAATAAAACCATAATGGTAATCATGTCAACAGGCCAACGACTTACAGAATGCTGTTCCAGGGGCTGATATTCAGGGAAAGAAACTTCATTGCGAGTGTGTAAAAAGAAATACTTTGTCAGTTCTATAGTGTAAAAGGGTTCAAATAGTGCAAGTCAGCTGTGATACTGTATGCACACATGAAGAGGGATAAATCCCCCATAAGAGAAAAAGCACAAGCACAGCCCCACAAACATAGAACGTTGATAGAGAACAGGTCATGCAGCAGCATGAATCATGTAAGGATAGAAGTCTGAAAGAAAATGTATGGCAACATACCCTCATAGCAGTTCGTGTTAACAAAGTCACAAATGATGGGGGGAAAAAACTCCATTAAGGACACGCTTGAAAAATTACCCTCACACACTTAGAAAGTTGATAGATAGAGTCCCTGAAGGATAGAAGCCTGAAAGACAAATGAATGCCAGTATTTCATGATTGCAGTCCGAAGTAGTTGTCAGAACACCACAATACACACCCAAATAACCTAATAATATAATAATAATATTATAATTATTTTTCCACTAGCTGAAGGAATGTTTAAGTGTAGCTAAGTGTGTGTGCACATTATGGCCATCTGCTTAGCATAGGTTAAACATCCCATAGGAGCTAAATGCAAATAGACAGGTGAAACTTCCAATCTGAGGTACTGTAGTGGTTAAAGTTGCTGCTTTATATGCAGACATTCATGGTTTGAGTCCCAAGACAAGTAACTTCTTTTCCTATGTGAAAATAGTATTAAAATTATTTTAGTAAACTTAAATTATGTAGCAACTTTTTTCCTCAACCAGGGTAGTGTAGCAGTTCCAAAGGTGAGATGTAAGTGTAGAAAAGATGTGAAACCTCCATATAAACACAAGTGCCCCATACAGTATAGTCACACAAGAATATAATTTAATGAAAGCACATAGAGGGATGTCATGGAAGGTAAACATAAAATTATAATGTGTATATAAATATTATTTAATAATATAAAATTATAAGTATAATATGCTTAAATGTACCTTAATCACTCTGTATCCATCAGACCTTGTTCTGCCTAGCAACAAAATAGTCAGCTCTGTGAAGTCTCGAACCTGGGATGCTGTCCTCTACAATCACAGTAAAATATCACTACAACATCTGAGCTGTGAAAAATTGTAATGCTTTAACAAACATGTCATGCATTCTGGTCATTTAACATTAATGAAAAAAAGCAACAAAAAGCGGAACAAAAGTTCTTGCAGAAATGGAACACACAATAATAAAAGCAAGAAGTAGTTTATTGGTAGGTAAGCACTTTCGCAATTATCCACACTGCTTCTTCAGACATCAAAACACATCACCAAAACTTCATTTATACAATCAAGTGCTTTTGCAATGATCCACACTGCTTCCTCAGACATCAAAACACATCACCAAAACTTTATTTATACAATCAATCACTTTAATGATTCATTGTTCAGACAAAACATCACCAAAACTTCATTTATAAATGAAGTTTTGGTGATGTGTTTTGATGTCTGAAGAAGCAATGTGGATCATTGCGAAAGTGCTTACCTACCAATAAACTACTTCTTGCTTTTATTATTATGTGCTACGTTTCTGCCAGAACTTTTGTTCCACTTTTTGTTGCTCATTTGTTGGTTTGGTCTGTGGAACACTCACTGTTTGGGGACTGGTTTGCTTCTTAGTATTAATGAAAAAAAAAACAACAGCCCCAAGTGTCAAACCTATGATCCTGAACATTACACTCAGAGGAATGTGCCACTACACCATCTAAACTATAGGCATCTATGTTGCTTTTCCAAACATATCATGCAATAGAGGCAATACAACATTAGGGAGAAAGCTTTGTGGAACCAGTCATGTGTTGTATATAGACATACACACACACACACACACACACACACACACACACACACACACACACACACACACACACACACACAGACACACTCTCACACACACACACACATATATATATATATATATATATATATATATATATATATATATATATATATATATATATATATATGTATGATGAAACACATTTATGAAAAAGTAGAGTCATAATATAGATATACATATATAAAATATAACGGAAGAAAAAATATATATATATATATATATATATATATATATATATATATGGGATCTGTACTAATTACCGAAGGAATTATTAACCAAAGCACAAACGGCTGGGCATACTTCTGTGAAAGTGCTTTTTACCGAAAAAGCACTTTCGCAAAAGTATGCCTGCAGCTAGATGGACTCGTGGGGGAATGACTGTTGCAGAGATCGTACTATGGTGTGGATAAGGGAATATTCCCTTTTCCTCACTGTAGTGCGATCTCAGAGTGAGAATATTAAAGTAGGGGTGTGTGGGGACACAGCCCCCCACATGGGGGGTGCAGGGGAGGCTTGCCCCCTGCATAAAAGTAGATTTATTTTTTAATGCACTTTAACAAAAGTGCTTTTTCAGTGAATGCGCTTTCATTAAAGTGTGTTTGGTGAGTGTGGATTTGGACTATTGAACTTTTGTTCAATAGTCCTAGATCCATATACATATATATATATATATATATATATATATATATATATAAAACATGCACTGCAGTTTTATATATATATAGGTTCATAGATTAGTACTAGGCTTACTGCCCTTGCGAGCCATTTTAAGCCTAGCCAATTATCCTTTGTGAGACTCAAGGCGAACACATTAACCATTAGGCCACCCTCCCAAAATATATATATATATATATATATATATATATATATATATATATATATATATATATAAAACATGCACTGCAGTTATACCGTGGATGGTGGCATATAGGGACATATTTCAAATATTGCTATTACAAATGAAGCAACACGATGCATTTCAGCAGACAATTACTGAAGGATATGACGATGGAAACTGAAATGTCATTATTTACTGACATAAATCCTTGGTTTATCACCGTTATTTACCAGGACAAATACAAATAAATTGTGGAACTGAACAAAAGTATGAGCCAAACATCCGGACAGTCTGTGAAAATCCTGGCAGTGGAGAGGTATGCTCAGAACCCCTTAGTGCAATGAATCTGGACAAAGTCTGACAAACTGGGGGGACAAAGACATAAAAATAGGAACATATCCAAAATATGTTAGTAGATAAGCTGAGAAAGTTGATGTAGTAACACGGTATGTCCTAATATATATCGAATGAAATATCAGAATTCCAGGACTCAATTGCTTCTCATCAGTTAGTGACCTCAATCCCCACATCATCCCACTGATGTGTCAGGAATACACAACAGTTATGGGGACCAGACCAAAGATATTGGCCAGACACCTGGACATCCTACAGATATGTGGACATAACACAACAGTATGGAAACTGCACTGTGCTACCGAGAAATGTCCATACTACTATCAGACTGACATAACACTACCCAAATCCAGCTCTGGAGCTGTACACATGCATTAGCAAATATAACAGGCACTACAGGGTTGTAACAGTAGTGTAAAACAGACACTGCTGTGAAAGTGCATACCCCCCAAAAAATTGCACCACAGTCACAGTGACATAGGCCCAAATACAGGGGTATATTTGACATGTTGCTGTTATAAATGTAGAGAGTTGCTGGTGTTACCGGCTCTGTTGTAACATATCTTTTCTGATGGATATGAAGTCAGTAACACCAATGGATGTTAGCATTTACTGACTGCATTCCCCAGAGTATTCTACCAATTAGCCAAGGACAACAAATGTCTGGGGAACAGACTAAACATATGAGCCATGCATCTGGACAGGGTCTAGGCCTCTGGACAGTGTAAAGGTGTGACTGCAATGATGTAACAGAATGGAAATCCTCTGACAGCTGCCAAACATGTCACCCAGCACCTTATAAAGTGCAGTAAGACCAACATGACACTCCCCCACATCACCTCTGGGCAATTACCCATGTATATTCAAATATAGCATGCACTACAGTGATGGAACTGTAGTGAAAAGCAAAAGCAGAGAGTGGTGCAAAAATGTCCACACAAAAACATTTGCACCTCAGTCACAGCAACATACCAGTACCCAAAATGAACTCTAGAGTAGAACGACTGTTTGAACAAACATATCCTGATTGCCAGTCACACACTATACCAACATATACTGGCCCAGTTCACAGTGTACTGGGAATCCTAAGGTGTTATAGGACATTTCACAGTCAGCCCCTACAAGCATCCAGACCTGATAGACTGCCAGCAGCTGTAGCAGCATGCAGAGTTAGATAGGTAAAGGATGCATGCCACTCACATCTTCTACTCACCATATCCAGTCCAACAAATGTCTACACACAACAATGCTACACAATCTTGGCAGTCTGTTCACAATAGCCAGACAGACATAACTGTCATATGTACAGATTTCCACAGAATTACCAGGGTGTGGAACTATAATCCTGGCCACCACTGCATGCCAGAGCCAGAAGTCTGCTAGGTCATTGGCATGATAACTGAAGTGCAGTTGTTAGTTCATGATATACCATACCTCTGCACCTCATAGTGCAGGACATCTGGACAATGCATGATGTACTTGTGGGACCGGGGGCTGGAAAAAGGGACATATCACACATAATGATGTTACAAACTGAAACAGTAGCTGGTGTTACACGTGTTGTTGTAACATAACATCCCTAAAGGATATAATGTCTGGAAAAGCAATGGATGTCAACAGTTACTGAATACATTCCTCACATTATCCTACCAACCCCACAAAAACAGACATTGCTCGATGAACAGACCAAGCATAACAGGCAAACATCTGGCCAGTCTGTGGACAACATGCCAGTTGAGAGGTATGTCAGAGGCATATCACTGTCAGATGTCAAGTCACCCAGTAAATGCATGTCCAGACTAACCCCGTCAATCTAGCAACCCTCCGTGTATATAACAGCACTAATGACATACAATCTGTACCCAATTCTGGAGCTTTGTCTCCCATGTTGTTGGCCTGTCTCCACATGTCCTGTCCTGTGAGGTATTTCCACCTTCTGTCTGTGAAGCTGTAGCCCCCACACCTCCATAATGTCCCCCGCATGGGCAAGAAAAATGGGCAAGGCCCACATGAAGGGCGTCCCATATGTTGGAACTAGCAGCAGTGTCCAGGCCAACACCACAATACTATGTGGGCACCTACATAGCTTTATGGTCTCAGCAATACCCGACAGGACAACATCAACCCCCTCAAGGTAGGCTGAATACCTGTGGTGGACAGAGCAATACGCAACTACCATCATTGGTGGAAATAATTGCAGGATGGGCCAAGAAGGAACAGGTGCCTCATTGGAAGCCATGTCACCTTGTTCTGCAGAAGCAAATAAGATCACAGGTGATGTACACTAAGGCTGTCTTTGAGTGCAAACTGGAGACATCCCCCAGACCAATCACTAGGCCTTCCAGACATGCGTCTGCAATTCCAGAGGCAAGACACATATCTGCTTTGTAGTGGTGGTCAATAACACAATATACACATATGCCATGGATATAGGCAACTGGCTGCAGACAGGTGAAGTGTAAAGATCCCGCCCTGTTCACCCATAGGTAGACATGTGCATGCACAGCACATGCCCCCCTCCCCTCATGATCAGGAAGCAGGTCTGTAATGCCCTCTCAGAGACAACACATAGAGGTCTCCATAGGCCTGATACCATTCCTGGCTGCATCCAACATGAGCACAGGCATGGGATCTCAGACCCATTCTGCAGTGTAGTCAACCACAGCCTGAGCCTGTCATCCCATCTGCACAGAGGACAGACAGAAAGTTGATAGAAAACAGGTTATGCATTAGCATTAATGTTCAGAAGGATACAAGTCTGAAACTGAAATGTATGTCATAATGTCATGACAGCAGTCCTCAATACCATGGCCAAAAACCACAATACTCTCCATTTAATATAGTAATATAATATTAATATCCAATAGGCGATAAATAAAAATATACAGCTCAAATCACCAAACCCAAATAGTGTAGTAGTCTGAGTCCCAGCTTTGCATGCAGGTGTACACGGTTTGAGTAATACAACAGGAAATCCAAATCTACATGGGAAAGCAGTGTTAAAAGTGCTGTGTTCATATTAAAATATGTGGTAAGTTATTTTTGTCACTCAGGGTAGTGTAGCTGGTGTAAAATGGATGTGTGAGTACATATAACATGTGAAAACACCCATGTATACACGTGTCCCATACAGTATAGTTACACCCCTTACTACTACAATGAAACCACATAAAGCCATGTCATGTGAGGGACATCATATACACTTACTAAATTAAGTCATTAGTGTGATATATTATGAGAATGAACTATGATCAATGGTTAGCAATGTTCAGCTATGCTTAGCAGGTTTAACAACACATTTATGTTGTCCTCACCCCTCTCTCTGGGGTATGAGTGTCCAAATTAGGGTCTATATTATAACATTGAAGTTCTCTAACATCGAATGTTATAATATCGAACCTGTAATGTCGACCGCTGAAAACAGCAAAGGTGCAAGACACTGAATTCTTTCCCAGGGAAAGAATTCAGTGGGCCATTGCTGTGGCTTCATTGTTTTCAATGTTCGATATGTTGGAGCATTACGGGTCGGGCTCAGGTAAGTGTGCAATTGTGTGTAGGTTAGGGTTAGGGGGTGGGTTAGGTGAGTTAGGGTTAGGGATCGGGTCAGGTAAGTGTGCGGGTTGTGTGGACGTTAGTGTTAGGGCACGGGTTCAGGTAAGTGTGCGATCGTGTGTAGGTTAGGGTTAGGGGACGGGTTAGGTGAGTTAGGGTTAGGGTGTGGGTCAGGTAAATGTGCGATTGTGTGTAGGTTAGGGTTAGGGGGCGGGTTAGGTGAGTTAGGGTTAGGGCGCGGGTGAGGTGAGTGTGCGATAGTGACGGACCATAGGGTTAGAGTTGGGTTAAGGTAAGTGGATAGCTAGTACTGTATGTAAAGTTTAGTTTAGGAGGTGTAGGATTTTAAGTGTATGTGTATGGATGGCTGTTTTTTGTGTGTGTTTGTGTTGTGTGTATGTTTCTCGGAATAGCGAATTTTTTCCCTGGGAAAAAATTCGCTATTCTGACTGTTTCATGTTTTCACAGTTCGGTATTTAGGGTTCGATATAATAACATTCAATGTTAGAGATTCGACATTATGATATAGACCCCCAACTTCACCTCCAAAGTCTGTACAAATGCCCAGCTGTTGCTGTATAAGAAATGGACAGCTATGGACCTTCTGTACACCTGTCCTGCACATCCGTAGCTATCTTCCATATTGTTCTTCCCTCTGCTTGCCCCGTTTCTACCACATTCCTATCACCCCTTTCTCTTTTCTTTTTAAAAATTAGTGTTGGTGTAAGCATGAGTAAGTGGTTATAAGTGGGAGTAAGAGCAACAAAATTACAAGCCCTGTCAGGTTTTAACTCAGAGGCCCTGTACACCATAGTCATAGCAATGTACCACTACACCATTTGAGCTGTAGGGATTGCAGATACTTTTTCCAAAATATGCTCATTCAACAGTAGGTAAAAGATTCCATAGCATAAGTCAGGCCTCGTATTTATACATATACACATGTATATATGTATGGAGATGCATAGATATGGGCAAATATATACATAATATAAATAGTGATATACATATAAAATATGCACATATGCACACACACACACACACATATATATATATATATATATATAAAGTAACTATACATATATATATATATATATATATATATATATATATATATATATTTAACATGTAGTGCAGTCATATCTCCGAATCATACCTACCAACCCCTCTCTGCAAGAAAACTGGCCCAAGGCTGTCCAAATGGGGGGACAATGGGACAAAACTAGGGACATATTTCAAATAACGCTCTTATAAATGTAGAATGTTGTCAGAATGGCAGGGTATGTTTCAGCATACATGTTCTGAAGGATGTGAGTTCTGAAAATTAAATGTATGTCATTATTTACTGTCAGAAATCCTCAGATCCACACAGTGATTTACCAGGAATTTGAAAATAATGCATTTGTGGAACAGACCAGAAATATGAGCAATAAACCTGGATATACTGCAACAATCCAGACAGTCCAAAGGTAGGCTCAGAACCCCTTAGTGCAATGAACCTGGGCCAGGCCTGACAAAGTGGGGGGAGAAAGCCATGGAAATAGGGACATATCAGAAATACTGGAGTAGATAGGCTGACACAGTTGCTGCAGTAACACCCTCATGTCTATCTTAACATATATTGACTGAAATAGCACAAGTCCAACACTCAATTACCTCCCACTAGTTTGTGGCCGAAATCCTCACATCAGCCTTCTGATGTGTCAGAAATACACAACACTTATGGGAGTCAGGCAACACTACGTCCTACAAATATCTGGACATAACATCACATTAGGCAAACTACACTCAGCTGCTAAGCATGTCACCAAGCACTGTTCAAACTACAGTCAGACTGACACAACACTAATCCAAATCTGCTAGGGGGAATTACACATGTACTGGCAAATATATCAGGCACTACAGGGATGTAACAGCACTGAAAAACAGACACCAGTGTGAAAGTGCATACCCACAACCAATTCAACCATAGCCACAGTGACATACCACTAAGCCAAAGGAACAGTACAGTATAAGGACTGTGTGAACAAAAGCATTTCAACATATTTGCCACTCACACACCACCACCACATATACTGGCCCAATTCACAGTGTACTATGATATCTGACTGTGGTATGGGACATGTCTCAGTCTGCCCCTGCAAACGTATACAGTTGATATACCACGAGAAACAGGAGCAGCATGTACAGGCAGATAGAAAAGGACCCATAACACATACATCCACCCCCCTCTCTACACAGGCCAGATAACATTGACACTATACCCTGCTACACAATCCTAAAAGTCTCTCGAAATACACCGACCTCTCAGCTGTATAGAGTCCCACAGAATGTCCAGACTTTCCCCTCATATATAAGGCCTCTTCCACATAACATATCTGGAAGTCTGATACATCACTGGGATAATGTCAGGAATGTGGGCACTAAATAATCATATACCATACCTATCAACCTCTTACTGCATGACATCTGGACAAAGCCTGACATAATTGTGGGACAGAGGCCCAAAAACAGAGGCATATTCAAAATATTGCTGTTATAAACTGAGAATGTTGCTATTCTAACAGGGTTAGTTGTAACATATCTTTTCTGAGGGATATGAGGTCAGAAACACAAACGGATGTTAGCAGTTATTGACTGCAATCCCCAAGGTATGCTACTGATTTTCCAAAGACAAAAAATGTCTGAGGAACACACCAAACACTGGAGTCCAAATGCTGGTCATTCTGCGGATAGCCCTACAGGTGAGAGCTATGTCAAACACATAACACTGTCAGAGTTAAAATCATCCAGAAACTCCATGTCCACACAAACCTTGTTAGATTAGCCTTAATCCAAATGTATAACAGCAATACATGCATTCTGTCCCTATGTCTAGAACATTCTCTCCCATGCTATTGGGCTATCTCCACAGTTTTGGTTGTAAGAGGGATTTTCAAATACCCTCTGTGATGCTGTTGTTCACACACCTCCATGAAGTCCCCCTCAAAGGCAAGGAAAATGGCCAATGCTCACATGATGTACTCAATAGCAGGAGTGTGTTGCTATGCCATTGGCTATATGAATAACAACACAGCTGTCCTGCATGCAATTATCAAGTGGGGAAACCAATTGGTGCACAGGCCATCAGCTGCTCATGAGCATTACCTACAAAAGGCACGTTGCTGCCTATGAGAGCGAGAGAGAGACAGAGAGAGAGAAAAACATTGAAAAGAAAAAGAAAAAACAAGCAGGATATAACCACCTACACTTGAATAAAACAAACAGGTATGTCAAACAAGGAAGCATGTAATAGACTGCAGTAGGGGGTATGTAAGAATGTGAAATAAGAACTGTAACATATATGTCTCAACAAGACTTGCTGTAATGATATATTGCTAATCAGAACCTATGGCCATAGCATCTGGGTCTGTCTGCAGTGACATAGATCATGTCAGGCCCCTGAGCCACCCAGGGAAAGGATGTCTCACATATGACTACCTACTGCAGTGTGTGTTGAACAATACTAACTGTGACAATGCTAGGCCAGCTACTGGGATGTCGTACATATCCATATCTTACTTGTGAATGCAACTATGATATACTTGGTTGTCTCAGAAATGTGAGAGACCTATGTATGCATAGCAAAGTACTGTTGCACACGTGTGTTGAACTGCATGTGATATACTGAGCTCATACCATTAAACTGTCCAGTGTTATGCACACTGGCCATATGTGTGCCTCATGTTTGTAGTCATTTACTCATACAGTTGTGTTATGACTGGCAAATCATTGGCAAATCTGTGAAGACTGACATTACAACATCTCCTTCTTTTTTCTTCTGGCTATTCCCATTAGAAGTGGCCACAGTGGATCATCTGTTGCCATTTCTGCCAGTCCTTTGCATCCTGATCTGTCACACGAACCACCTGCATGTCTTCTCTCACCACATCCAGGAACCTTATCTGAGGCCTTCCTGTTTTTCTCTTACCTGGCAGTGTCATCCTTACCATCCTTTTCCCAATATACTCAGCATCACTCTGCAGCACATGTCCAAACTGATGTAATCTTGCCTTTCTGGCTTTGTCTCAAAACTGTCCAACATGGGCTGACCCTGTCATATGCACATTGCTAATCCTGTCCCCCCTCGTCACAACCAGTGCAAATCATAACATCTGTAACTCTGCCACATCCAACTGGGACTCCTGCCTTTTTGTCAATGACACTGTCCCCAACCCATATAACATAGCTGGTCTCACTACCCTGTTGTAGACCTGTACCAGTCTTACATATAGCTCTGCCACTCATGACTTCCTCATACAATACCACAACTCCCCTCTAGGCACCCTATCATATGCTTTCCCTATGTCCAGAAAGACACAAAGCTACCCCTGACTCTGTACTACTCCATCAACAATCTCAGAGTAAACATCGCATCTGTAGTGCCCTTACCTAGCATGACAACAAACTGCTGACTACTACTCATTACTGCCCTGCTTAACCCAGCTTCCACTACTCTTTGCCGTGATTTCATGCTGTGGCTAATTAATGTCATCCCTCTGTAGTTACTACAGATCTGCACATCAATCTTATTCTTAAAATGGTACACAAACACTTTTTCTCCACTCCACATGCAGCCTCTCACTTTCCAAGATATCATTAAACAATCTGGTGAAAAACACCACTGCCATTTCCCCTAAAACCTCCATGCTACCACAGTTATGTCATGTGGGCCAACAGACTATCCAGCATTTATCCTCTTCATAGCTATCCTTACTTCCTCCTTTGGTAAGCCATTGCACTTCCTGATTCACCATACCCACATCATCCAACCCGCTCTCTCTCATTCTCTTCATTCATCAGCCTCTCAAAATACTCTGTCCGTCTGCTCAACACACCCTCCTCACTTGTGAGTACGTTTCCCATACTATCCTTTATCACTCTTATCTGCTGCACATCTTTCCTAGCTCAGTCCCTCTATCTCCCAACCGGTACAAGTCCTGTCATCCCTTCTTAGTGTCCAACCTGTCATAGAAGTCCTCATATGCCTCATCCTTAGACTTTGCCACCTCTATCTTTGCCATGCACCTTATCTCCTTATATTCTGACAATCCCACTCCTTCATCCCCAACCTCTTTTTCTATATACTGCCCTGTACTTCCTCAGTCCACCACCGGGTGTCCTTGCACTCCTTCCTCCATCCACATGTCACACCAAGCACCTTTCTAGCTGTTTCCCTTACTAGCTCTGCTGTACTTACCCAGATATTTGGTAAATTGTCGCTGCCACCCCAGTGCCTGTCTTAACTTTTCCCTGAACTCCACCTCAGAATCACCCTTTTCCAGTTTCCAGCATCTGATTCTTGGTGCTGCCCTCACACTCCTCCTCTTCTTGATCATCAACGTCATCTTACAGACCAACAGTTTCTGCTGCCTAATTACTCTTTACCTTGTCAACACTTTACAATATCCAATCTCCTTCAAACTGGCCCTCCTACATTGGATATATTCCACCTGTGTGCATCTCCCTCCACTCTTGTATGTCACCTTATGCTCATCCTTCTAGTTATAGTATGTATACACCACAGCCACAACATCATACATACCCATCCCTTCCTTATCCCCTCTGTTCCCTTCACCAACATGGCCATTGAAATCTGCTGCAATCACAACTCTTTTACCCTCACATACAGTCATCACCATGTCATCCAACTGACTTCACACTTCTCTTTCCCATCCACAGCACAAGCAACTTGCATATCATATGCACTAACAGCATTCATCATTACACCATCCATTTCCAGATTCATAAACATCACTCTATCAGACACTCATGTCATCCTCCAAAAATACCCTTGGCATACTGTTATATCAGGATAACCCCTACCACCTTTCCCCTCCCATCCACACCCTGATAGCACAATTGTGACGTGGCTCTGATACACCTAGCTGTACCCCCCTTACATCTGGTCTCTTGCACACACATTATATCCACCTTCCTCTGGCCATCATATCAGCTAGCTCTGTTCTTATACCAGTCATACTGCTAACATTAAAAGTTCTTACCCTCACTACCACACTCCTAGTCTTTCTCCTCTCTTCCTGCCATATGAGTGTTGGGCATCCTCCAGTGTATGTGTGTCAATGCAAAGGCTACTGTGCTATTGAATGATTCAAGTGAATTATAGCAATATTAAAACAGTGTCACTACTTTTGTCCCATTGCCCCCCATGTATGTGTGGCATCCTACAGATGTCCTGCTATTATGGGTTGAGAGGGATGACTGGGCAGGAAGAGTGTGAATACAGTGTGCCATACTGACATAGAACAGAAATGTATATCGGGTATTACCTGTGCACATGTCACTATGAGTATGTGTATCTGGCTGCCTCATAACAACAGACATGGGATGCAAAATGTCAGATAAATAAGATGTACATGCACACATGTGTAATCTTAGTTACTGTGCATCTAAAAGAGTGACATTTCTACAGCTACTGGTTGTTGCATTGCCCCGACACAGCCATGGGTACTACAATAAGCATAGACAATAAAATCCACGAACTTCAGGCTCCTTCTTTACTTTGAAAACTTTAATTTTAGATTTAACTTTAAAACAGCAAAGAACAAGTAAAACCACAATAAATCATGCGCTTTCTCCCAGGCTTTTTCAAGACAAGTTATAAGCCATTTTCTTTGACCTTTTATACAGGAATGTTATGTGCAATCATGTGATCAATTAAACATTTAATTATTTAATTGTCACAGTTAGTTAACTCTTTGTTTCCAGAAAAAATACTTTTTAAAACTGTCCTGTGTGCTGATTATGTTGAAGCAACAGTTTTCATGCCAATGGCCACATATTTGGCCATTGGCATGCTTAATGCAACATATGCTCCCTTTATTTGGAGATGACATAGCTCCATTTTTAATTTTGCAGAAATGTACTCAGTTGTCAGCTGAGTACATTTCTGTTAACACGCCCGTTACACGGACTGGTTTCGTTGTGGATCGCTGAGATACCTCATTTGCATATCTTTGAGCTGCAAATGAGGTATTGAGCATTTCCATCGCCAGTCCGCGTAAGAGACGTGTTAGCTGTCTCTTACACGGAGATTTGGGCTGTTCCTGAATCAGGAGGCTTACACGGAGGCTTACACTACTCTTGAACTCCGTGTAAGCCTTCCTGAATCTGGCTGAGAGTTTTTAAGTATTTAAAACAGCCAATATATTTATTTATACATTTATTATATTTATTTTATTTGTATCATTACATTTTAAATGTTTTAAATATTTTATACATTTGTTATATGAGATGAAATTTTACTGCAACGTAATAATTTGATGGCAGGTTTACACATTATTATACTTAAAATGCAAATATGCAAACAACTTAAAGGTTTTCTAACCATTTAACACCATAAACTAAACTATTGTTATATTGAAACTAAGAACTGTATGTTGCTAGTAGTTCTTTACTCAGGTATTCAACATAATCAGCACAGGAGAGTTTTAAAAGTATTTTTCTGGAAACAAAGAGTTAACTAACTGTGACAATTAAATAATTAAATGTTTAATTGATCACATGATTGCACATAACATTCCTGTATAAAAGGTCAAAGAAAATGGCTTATAACTTGTCTTGTAAAAGCCTGGGAGAGCCTGGGTGAAAGCGTTTGATTTATTGTGGTTTTACTTGTTCTTTGCTGTTTTAAAGTTAAATCTAAAATTAAAGTTTTCAAAGTAAAGAAGGAGCCTGAAGTTCGTGGATTTTATTGTCTATTACCAGTTGGTTTTCGTGGTGCTTTGCACTTGAACTTTGTCTTACTACAATAAGCATGATGATCTGTTTGAAATTGGAGTGGTGTCCAGATGTGTTATGACTGTATGTCCATGCCTACTACAAACAGTTGAACACCAACATAGCTGTATGTACTCAGCAATACCTTACTCGTAAACCCTGTCTCCACCAAAGTAGAGTAATCCCCTTTGCTGGACAGCAGCAATACACAAACCACAGACTTGGTCCCTATATTGGCTGTGCAGGGCAAATTAGGAGCTGGCACCAACTTGGCATCAAGTCAGCCTTTGTCTGATCAAGCATATAAGGTCACAGCTGGAGTACTGTAAGGCTAACATTGAGTACAAATTGAACACATTCACCAAGGCCAGTTACAAGGCCATCTTCACATATGTCTGCAGTCTCGGAGGCAACAAACCAACCCACCCTGTAATGGTGGTCAATCAGAACACTTACACACACAACATAGCTATAGCCAACCTGCAGCAGATAGGTTTACGGCAAACATCACCCCCGGCTCAGCATCACTATAGGTGGATATGCACAGCACCCACACCCCTCCCCTCATCACCAGTGAGCTAGTACATATTACCTACTGAAAGGCAACAAACTTAAGTATCCATGGGACCTAATAACATCCTTGTCCGCATCCTACATGAACTCAGGCATGTGCTCCCAGCTCCATTACACACTGAAGTCACACCAAGCCTTGGCACCATCCACACCCCATCCACATTGAAGATGGCCAATGTCATCCCTCAACACAGACATGAATGAGGATTGCAGGAATATGAAATTAACTAGCCCTAATTGTGGGGAATATGATACATCAAGACCAGCAGTGCAATGCAAGCAGATTAGCAGTAAGCTGATAGATTACAGGGGTATGTTGTGGTTGTGAGTGGTGGCTACTGGTATTCAATGTAGCTGTGCAGGTTCTCTACATACTGTTGCCAAATGTATGAGGTCCTGTGATGTGTTTCCCTTTTTATGTCTTCCATATGCAATGTCGCATTAGCAAAAGTCTACTTTCTCAATGGCTGAGACAAATATAATCATAGAAGCCATACTACAGAACCATGCCATAACGTTTGGCCGGAGACAGCAACATCTGTGGGAGAGGACCGGCCAGTGGGATGACCTAGTCCACAGGGTAAATGATGTCAGCCTACATGCACATACATACAAGCAGGTCCAGCATTGTGCAAATGATCTCATACGCCATGCCCGGCAAAGGGCTGCTGCAGTGGCCAGGGACCACACAGCCACAGGTTGGGGCCCAGCCATGCAGCCCCCACTGACACCCACTGAGGAGCTCCTCAGCAACCTTGGGGCACTCATCCCAGTACAACATGAGGGTACAGACCCCCCATATGCTGGAGGTGGGTGGCACCCAGACAATGGAAGAGGAATGTGTAGGTAAGGCCCCAGTGGACATTACTGGACTAGTGTTGCAGATATACTTGTATTTGTAGAGTATCTATATGCATGTGTCAGGTCAGATTGCAGTTGTGGATGGGGTTTTCTAATGCACAGAAGTGCACATCTATGGTGAAGAACAGCAAATTGTGTAGTACTGGGGGTTGTATTGTAAATGTGTAGACATGCTGCATCCATCCTGTTCCAATGCCACATGTGAGTCTGCTGACAATACTTCTCTCCCACAACTACCTAGGTTCCTCTGGTCTGCATGTAGGATGACATCCTGAAGCTGGTGAGTATGGAATTTGTCTGTTGTGGTTTGCCAATACCCCAGGCATGTGAAGGTCATGCAATGTACCATGCACACAACTGTCACTCATAGCCCTATTGCTTTATGTGCATGTTCACTTGCGGTGGGGTTAGCTGCATTGCATCACAGTGGTCACCACAGGGGCCTATCTGAAGAGAATGTAACATCCCTGTAGCATACCTCACAACCTGTCAGTGCAAGACTTCTGGACAGAGATCAACAAAATGGGGGTACAAATGGCCTAAGGTTGGGACATGTGTGAAACATTACTCTCATACAGTGGATATAAACAGTGTACACACCTCTGTTAAGATGCCAGGTGTTTGTGATATATATAGAAATTGAGACCACAATATGTCAGGCCACATATTTTCCAACCAGTAATGTGACCTATGACATGAACAATGCAGTTGTAAAACCAATCAATCTGTTGGGCACCAAATATGGAGAATACAAACCTTACAATAAGCTGAATGCATATGTGTGCACACCCTTCAAATAATATTTTATTGCAGCAGCTTCTGATTTACTGATAGAATTCAGTCTGCTTGGGTACACACCTGCCATCAAGTAAAGGCACTCTGAGTAACCAAATAGTCTGTTGTCCAAGTAGGATATTCATGACATTTGCTCAGTTGCCTGCAACGGCAACAGCCATGGCTCGCAGCCAGCTTACAAAGCAGCAAAGGGATCTCATATTTGAAAGGTATCTGTCAAGAGTAGGGTACAACAGCATTACCACAGCATTGCATACACCATGGAACACAGTGGAGAAAGTTGTCAAAAGGTGGATTGAATATGGGACAATACTGCTGTTGAAAATAACCTGACGTCCCTCCAAAAATGATGACAAGACATGTCAAAACCTGGTCAGGGAGGCTACCAGGAGACATACAGCAACACTGAGGGAGTTGCAGGAATCTTTTGCAAGTACTGGTGTGTACTACATGTGAGAAGATTCTCCAAAAAACACCAAATCCAAGCAACAAAACTAGTTAAATATGCACAAAAAGGCAACAACAAAACCGCACACCGCGTACTTAAAATAAATACGAAATTTATTGAGCGTGCTTTCGTCAAAACACTTCTTCAGAATAACAAATAAATCAATAAAATTTCCTTTTAAAAACACATTCAGCATTTCATAGGTTGAATAATTCCCAGGAATCAGTCAGTCCCAGGAAGGATCTACATTAGTAGGTAAAGGGTTTGGGACCATTTGGCTTAAGAAAAAATATTATTGTTTTTCTAAAGGTATGGTGTATCTTGCAGTCTGTGATTTCTCTTATAGTTTCTACATAGGAAAAACTATTAGAGTTCTAAAACAAAAAAATCTACCAACATCTTTACAATATAAGACAGAAAAATGAGGGCAATGCCCTCTATAAACATATTAAGAAGTTTTCCACTCATTAATTTAAATTTTTGGTCATTGACCATGTGGACCTGGGTTCTAGAGGGGGACCTTCAGATGTATATCTTGAGTTTCTTGAACTCAAATGGCAGATCAGAAAAAATGCTTGTATTGCACCTGGCCTTAATGATAGATTGTCTCTTGGCTCTTTGTTAAGGTTAAAATCAATGTATTTTATTTAATAATATTTATCAGTGGTTGACCTAGGTAAATGTCACTACTTTTATTTGAATTGATGGTCTTTTATTCATACAATATTTTTTCAGGGATATTGTACTTATGAACACTGGGTGTTTTGAACCTGAAGTACTGTGAACAGGTTTTCATTAATGTTTATGTGTTAGGGGAAATGATGTCAAGCCATGCGGGATTTATTCAACCTATGAAATGCTGAATGTGTTTTTAAAAGGAAATTTTATTGATTTATCTGTTATTCTGAAGAAGTTGTTTGACAAAAGCGTGCTCAATAAATCTCGTATTTATTTTATTAAGTATGTGTTATGTGGTTCTGTTGTTGCCTTTCTGTGCATATTTTCCTAGTTTTGTTGCTTGGATTTGATGTTTTTTGGTGTCTTTGTTGCTGAATGGAAGGAGCTATACAGATGGAAGCCACTACAAGCATGGATATGGCTTTATTACTTCAAGCAGTGGCTTCACTTTCTAATACTGTGGCAGAACTAGCTAGTAAGGTTGATGTCTTAATGACCAAGCTGAATAGCAGGTCAAATTAATCAGCGGATGTTCAACAAAATTGTTCTCAGTCCTTTTGGCTCTCTGGGGTGACACCTGCTCAGAGAAATCAATGTCAAGGTAACCAACTGCCTGAGGCAGATTGCCTGACCAATGGGAATGCAAGTAATTATCAGCATGACTTGTCTGGGTGTGGAGTGAATGGAGGGGAAGCCAGTATGCCTGTAGCCTTGGAGCAATGGCTTAGGACTGAATTCAGTATCTCTAACATGGATTCGGCTGCTGCTGTTGAGTCGGGAAGTTTTGGAGAACAACTTAAATCATTCCAGGAATTTACATTTAAATATAAATGGCTGCAGCTGGAAAACAGCTATTTTCAGGTATGTTTGAACAGGGAACATATTCCTAAAGGCCTCCGGTCTTGGAAATGTCCGACCAGGTTAGTTAAAGATTCACAATTGCACAAAGAACTGTTAAAACTGTTTAATAGACAGGGATGCTAATTACTAAAAGTATTAATGGCTGATAACAAAAACAAAATGGTTCTGTTATTGAGGAACATTAATAGACTAGAAGCCTGTATAAAAAGTGATTTTTTGTTTGATACAAGACAAAATGAGTTTTTTAACATTTTCAGAGTTGTGGACATTGATTTGGAAAAATTAAAAACAAGGAAAGAAAAGAAATCGTTAAGGGACAAATGAGACTATGAGGCTAGTAAGGCCTACTCTGACCCCCCTTTGGGGCAGCAAGCTGCATATTTGAATGGGAATGGCAACAGTGATTTGTGTGATGAATTTAACTGTGAAGAGAGGTTGCGGAACCAGAACAGTCAGGGCCAGAAGAAGTGGAGGCCTGGGTTCCAACCTCGACAAAATCAATGGAGGGGGAGAGGAACAGTTTACCAGAATTAGATTTTATGAACTATGAAAACATGGACAATGATGGGGTTACAATTGTTAATAATCTTTGTGGTGATTTTACTGTTTACAACTACAGTCATGTTAATGTTGGGCCTGAATGGGCTGAAGTTTTTTTCCAAAGGTTTTAACTTTGTGTCTGAAAGGAAAACTAATTTAATTTATACCATTTTACAGTTGAAAATGTTTTGTAGGAAACTGAATCTTGCTCTGTTTTTTTCTGGTGATAAATTGAACCCTAATACAGGACAGTTGTCTAGACCTAGTTTGTTCATACCCCCTGTTCATCCAATGGTATAGAATTTTTAATCCCTTTGTGAGTTAGAAATTAGGGAAACTCTGACAAAGGGTAAACAGTTGGCACCCTCTAATTTGTCTGAGGATGAAACACTTCTGTTGAAGCATATTTTAGACAGAGGTGATATAAGACTTATGAAACTGGACAAAGGAGGGGGACTGGTTGTGATGGACAAGGAGGTGTATAATGGGAACATTTTCACTATGCTCTTTTGTTCCACATATACTGAAGTGTCCAAGAATGAGTTAAACTTGACTTACCGGAACATAGACTCGACTTTAGAAGAACTACTTTTAAATGGTCAGATTAGTTTGGATCTTTTTGATTTTTTGAGTTTTAAACATCCCAAAAGTCCAACTATTTTTGGAATCCTAAAGGTCCACAATTCTGTTGCACCCAATTGTCAATGCTAAAGCATCAAAGACTCTTTGCTTAGCAAAATATATTGATAGCAAAGTTAAACATGTATTAGATGATAGTTAATGGGTGATAAAAGATTATTGGGATTTTTTGGGAAAAATCAAGCCTGAGATGTATTTTGACAATTTGATTATGGTCACAATTGACATCTGTGACATTTTTTCTGTAATTCCCCACAAAATTGGGGTTGTTTGGTTCTATGACTATCTTTGTTTCAATTCTAGTATGGACCATATTACTATTTTAACACTCTGTACCTGTATGAAACTAGTACTCGACAACAATTTTATTACTTTTGAAGGCCAGATTTTTAAACAAACCCAAGGTGTGGCTATGGGTGCTTGTTGTGCCCTGGTTTTTGCCAACATTGTTCTTGCTTATTGGGAAGACTTGTACATTCTACACTCAGAATTTAAAAGCATGTGGGCACTGTATGGTCGGTATTTAGATGATTTGGTTCTTTTCTGGACAGGTAGTGAAGTTGATTTGGATAGGTTTTTTACATATATTAACAGTACTACACATTTCTTGAAATTTACTATGGTTAAAGATGTGTATCATTTAAACTACTTGGACATTACCATTAAGAAGTACCTTGATAGGAAGATTTTTACTTCCCATTTATACAGAAAACACACATATTCAAACTATTTTTACATTTTCAGAGTTGGCATCCATCTCAACAGAAGAAGTCCCTTGTTAAAGGGCAATATGTGAGACTTGCAAGGATGATTTCTGAGGAATATGATTTTTTGGCTGAATGTAATATACTGCATAACATGTTGGAAAAAAGGGGTTACCCTGCTGTCTTTGTTAATAGTATTTATAGTGAAGTATTGGAAAAAAAGACAGCAAGATACTTATAAAGTTTTGCATTTTTCTGGTCTTCCTGAAAAGGTAGAGAATGTAGGTGGTAACAGATTTGGAAGGGTTTTGATTCTTACCTACACTTTGGATTTATTTGATATAAAACAAATCATTAAAAAACTATGGTGCATTTTCAACCTTTGTGTAAGGTTGGTATACAACCCCTTATTATTTACAAAAGAAGTAAGAGATGGCAGTGCAATAGCAATCCAGCGATATACCAATGCAAATGAAGTAAAATGCAATTGAAGTAAAATCCAGTAGTATGTCAATGCATATGCCAAATTTTACTACTATGATAGATGATTTGCATGATTTGGTATGGAACTATCGTAAATTAGTTCATGAGAATGTATATTTTAAAGAGTGCATTATGCGTCAGCAGGTTCCCAAGCGGTTAAGATACTGAAACTTTCCAATGGGACTAAAAGAGAATAGTGCATTGCATAAGGAGCTTTTCCAACTCTTTGATCGGCAGGGGTGTGAATTTTTAGAGGTACTGACCAAACATAATGTTTATAAAATGGAAGAATTAAATGTTCAAATTGAAGCACTCGATGAAAAAATAAAGCAGCAGACATCATTTGCAGCTTGTCAAAATCAATACCTTGAGGTTTTTACTCAGGTTGATAACCATAGCAAATTGGTCACAGACAGAAAAACCCACAAACTACATGGAGATCAAATGGACTATTCCAATGGAAGAGCCTACCCTAAACCACCACGTGGACAGCGTCACAGTGAGCAAAGGGAAGAAACAGCTCTTCCTTCAAATAATAATGGCAGGCATAATTCTAATGAAGTGGATACAAACAACCAACAACAAATCCCTTTAGAGGAGAGTACCCTATGCAGGTCAGAACGGCTGTGAAACAAAGACAGCTATCAGGCGAGGGGCAATTCAGCGTACACATGGAGGAGGCAGAGAATGGGCTCACGCTCATGGAACAACTACAATTAGAACTGGTAGGTGAACAAATTCCACATAATACCTACCAACTTATCACTAATTCTACAGGGGACTATAACATTTACAATTATAGTCAGGTAGTTTTAAATATTCAACATGCTAATATTTTCAGCAAAGGTTTTACATTCATACCTAAGAGGTGAGCAAGGGTCACGGATTTAATAACAGAACTGAAGCTGTTCACTAGGAAGATGAACCTAGCTGTTATATTTCAACATGGGTCAACTATACAGAACAACCCAATGCATATCCCTAGTAGTTTTAATCCTCCCCTAAATCCTAAGATAAAACTATTTGAAGAATTATGTGAACTTGATTTTAGGAATCAACTTCAACAACAGAAAACTAAATATCCCATAAGCAATATCACCAAACAACAACAAGAAATGTTAAATGAGTTGAAGGCAAGAGGTGACTTACGTATTATGCAACCAGATAAGGGAGGTGAACTGGTGATAATGAATTTAATGGACTACAACCAGCTTATACTACAAATATTATATGAAGATGCATACATTGAAGCCTCTCTTAATGAAATTAATATTTCCAATGCTAGAATTGACTATTATTTAGAAGACATGCTGATGCAGGGGCAAATAGCAAAAGAGGCCTATGCCAATATGCATGTACAAAATCCCAGAATACCAATTATTTTGGAGCACCCAAAATTCACAAGGACTTACAAAACCCACCTCTACATCCAATTGTGGATGCTGGGGGCTCAAAAACATATTTTATGGCCAAATATGTAGACATGCAACCGAAAGAAAAAGTATTTGGTCTACAATATATATGTCATGATTCTTGGGACTTTCTTTAAAAGGTCAATATGACACATATACCAAACGTTGAAAATATCACATTTATCACTGTGGATGTAAAAGATCTTTTTACATGTATACCTCAGGATGTAGGGTTGGAATGGTTTACAGATTTTTTCACAGAAATAATGGTCATCCCTCAGGATGACATCAACACTTTATCACTTTTGTTGCAATTGGTTTTAACTAATAATTATTTATACCATGATGGTCACTATTTTAAGCAAATAAAAGGGGTAGCAATGGGCTCCCCTGTAGGCACACTGTATGCAAATGTAGTTATGGCCATGTGGGAACATAATTATTTATTCCAGTCATATTTTATGGAATATGTTAGCATGTATTGCCGCTTTCTGGATGATCTCTTTTTTATTTGGAATGGTCCCATAGAAATCATAGACGAGTTTGTGCAATGCATTAATAATTCAACTGATTTTTTAAAGTTTACTTATGAAGTTGGAAGAAATTTCATATTTGGATGTTTTGCTGACAAAAAAATCAGTACAAGGTTGTCTAAAGGCCAACATATATAGGAAGAAAACTTATTCCAATAAGTTTTTGCATTTCACTAGTAATCATCCAAAACATGTAAAGAAAGCAGTTATCAAGGGACAAATGGTTAGTGCAGCACGAATGGTAATGGAAGTAGATGATTTTATGGAAGAATGTCGATATATTAGTGATATGTTTTTAAACAGGGATTATCCCAAACAATTTGTGGACAGCATTCTCTTTGAAGTAGTACATAAGAGAAATACAGGGTTTTATCAGCCCTTATTGGCAAACACTAGTACAATTGTTTCAGATTCACAAGAAGGGGAAACATCCTTTAACATGGAACGATCAAACACACAGTCTAATACAAATAGATATGGCAATATAGGTTTTATAACTACATACACCAAGGACTCTGCAGACATTATAAATCTCATGAGGAAAAATTGGACATTCATTATGAGAGACACCAAACTAGTTAAAGTTTTAGGTGTACGACCCTCAATTACTTATAAGAGGGACCGTAATTTAAAATGCATGTTCCAATGTAGTAGAGAAAATTCAAGGAACCATGAGAAAATGCAACATGTGCACATATTGAGCTTAGAAGTGGACCACTTGTCAATTATGGGTACAGAGATTAATGTTACAGGTAAATACAACTGCAACACAATGGGTGTTGTCTATGTGGCAGTATGCTCACACTGTTCAGCCTTTTATATAGGCAAAACAGAACGAAAACTAAAACAGCGCATTTATGAGCATATTTATGAAATTAATAAACAATCACATACCAATGCATTATATAGACATCTGGTACAAAATCCTACACATAAATTTAAGTTTATAGTATTAGAACATGTACGACCATCTCCAAGAAAAGGTCCATGGAAAGTGATTTTAGAATCCAAAGAATATTGGTGGCAGGTTCTTTTAAATGCCACACAGTTTCCGGGTCTGAATGACTCAATTTCTATTGCAAGCATTTTAAAACTTAAGGTCTATAATAGATAGAGTATTGTTTTATGGAAATTTTGTATAGTATCATGGTTTTATATAGGTATCACATATATATATATATATATATATATATATATATATATATATATATATATTTATTATGACATATGTAAACATGTATTTTAAACAAATATTTTAAACATACATTTAGATATGTACACTTATTACCATTTTATATTTAATTCAATGCAACTGCTAACTATTGAGTAATTAATTGGATAATTGATTGTAATTAGTGAATACCGATCACTATATAAGAAGTTTCTTTTATTGTAATGGTTGTCTGAAGAAGGCTGGTGTCACAGCCGAAAGCACTTACCTAACTTTTCAATAAACTTGGATTCCTTATTTTACCTGGATTTATTTCATCTGCATTGGCATACTATTGGATTTTACTTCAATTGTATTTTACTTCAATTGCATTGGTATATCGCTGGATTGCTATTGTGCTGCCATCTCTTACTCAGTTTGTTAGTTGTTGTTTTTTCTTTCTCTGTTTACAAAAGGGACATGTCCTTGAAGGGACTAACTGAGGTGAAGAAAATGGAAATTTGTGGACACAGCTGGTAATAAATGTGGTAGATATGGTCAGTGTTCTTATATCATGGAAGGATCTAAACTAGTAGGTAAAGGTTTTGGGACCATTTGGCTTAAGAAAAAAATATTATTGTTTTTTCTAAAGATGTGGTGTATCTTGTAGTCTGTGATTCCTGTGACAGTTTCTACACAGGAAAAAGTATTAGAGCTCTAAAACAAAGAATCTACCAATATTTTTACGATATAAGACAGAAAAATGAGGGCAATGCCCTCTATAAACATATTAAAAAGTTTCCCACTCATTCCTTTAATTTGGGGTCATTGACCATGTTGTGGACCTGGGTTCTAGATGGGGACCTTCAGATGTATATCTTGAGTTTCTTGAACTCAAATGGCAGATCAGAACAAACACTTGTATTGCACCTGGCCTTAATGATAGATTGTCTCTTGGCTCTTTGTTAAGGTTAAAATCAATGTATTTTACTTAATAATATTTATCAGTGGTTGAGCTATGTAAATGTCACTACTTTTATTTGACTTGATGGTCTTTTATTCATACAATATTTTTTCAGGGATATTGTACTTATTAATACTGGGTGTTTGAAGTAGTGTTCACAGGTTTTCATTAATGTTTATGTGTTAGGGGAAATTAAATCAAATCATGTGTGATTTATTCAACCTATGAAATACTGAATGTGTTTTTAAAAGGAAATTTTATTGATTTATCTGTTATTCTGAAGAAGTCTTTAGACTAAAGCGCACTCAATAAATCTCATATTTATTTTATTAAGTATGTGGTGTGTGGCTCTGTTGTTGCCTTTCTGTGCATATTTTCCTAGCTGAGAAGACTCTGCCATATTCTGGATGCATCTGGCCTATGGGGTATGGTGAGAAGATGGAAGCATTTCCCCCACACCAAAAAACATCCAGTGGTGGATACAATTTGCAATATAGCACAGCAAGTCTCCCAAAGGCATGTGTGAAAATGTTTTATGGTGAAATGAGAATATGGATTGACCTCACAGCCACAATACCAAAAGGTATGTGTGGTGCACAAGCAACACCTCTCTTAACCTGAACACCAACATCCCCATGGTGAATCACACTGGTGGCAGTGGCCTGCTGTGGAGATGCTGTTCCAAAGATAGAACTGGGCCTGTAGTCACGGTGGTATTAATTCTGAACAGTTCCAAATAACACCCACATCTGTCCCAAATCCATCAGGCATCTGCAATAACTCTGAGGATGGGTAGAGGTGTCAGCCTTCAACATGACAAAGACCCGAAGCATACACCCAAAGCTACCTAAGAAAGGCTCCACCTGAACACACTCATGGTTATGGATTGGCCCAGTCAGAGCCTAGATCTACACCAGATAGACGCCCAGTCAGAGCCTAGATCTACACCAGATAGACAAACCCCAGTGTGACCTGATGAGGGCTGTGCACATGAGCTGTCTTTGCAATCTGACAGAGTTGGGTGACCTTTCCATGGAAGAGTGGCCAAATAATGCCAAGTCAATATGTGCCATGCTGATAGACACCTTCACAAGAGGAATGAATGCTGAAATTCACTTACAAGGTGTTTCAACAAAGTATCATTTTAAGGGTGTGCACACTTATGCAGACACCATATTGTACATATTGCAGTCATTATATTTTACATGTAACACATTTGTTTGTTCATCAGTTGGATTGCACAGGTCATATGTCAACATGAAAGGTGGGTAACATATTTGAATGCATTATTGTGGTGTCACCTTATATATTACAAGAGCATGGCATATTAACAGGGTTGTGCATACTTATCATATCCACTGTAAGCTTAGAAGGTTGGTGATGTAACAGGAATTGTGTGACCATACATTTACTGCTAGTTTGGAGGTCTGACACTCAAATGTATATCATTAATCAGTGATGTCACTCCTCAGATCATCCCAGTTATGTAACATAGAAACACAGGGCTCATGAGAAACAGAGCAAACATATGAGACAGACATCTACACATCCTGCGAGGATCTGTACAGTTGTGAGGTTTGTTCTGTACTACTTGCCCCTGTGCTATATAGGTGAACAGCAATGATGTGTACATGGGTGCAGTCTGTGCTGGGGAAAGGCCATCACCTACTAACACTAATCATGTATCCCAGAGATATATATTGTTAGTTACATGTAGTAAAACTGGCTGCAATGCATGATGTTGAGGGCCGTGTCATGCATGTCACCATTTGGGTAATGTGTGGTCTGTGTAACCGATTTGTGCCACCTCACCTGTAAGTGTGTTTGTGTGTGTGTGTGTGTGTGTGTGTGTGTGTGTGTGTGTGTGTGTGTGTGTGTACCAGCCAACCTCAGCATGCAAGTATTAATGTAAATATGTTGTCTTCCCCTCACAGGTGGCGATGGGGTTTGGGTTTCCTCCTGCTTGGGAACTGATGTCATTATTTCTGCAGACTCTGACAATGATGATAGGAATAGTGAGGTACAGGTGGGGTTGTCAGGGGCTGAATCTGTGCCATTGGTTGGCATCTCACACTTGTCCACACCATCCCTGTACACAGTGACAATGCACACACATACCTCGTCACCAGTGGCCACAGATGATGGACAGTTGGCAGGTGGTAGCATTGAACAGGCTAGTGTGGTGACTATGGCAGGTGTGAGTGTAGACACTGGCCATAGCCAGAGTGCAGCTGAGGTCCCACACAGGCAGATGGACAGGAGTGCTCACAGGAGGACTGCTGCTCATCAATCCGCTGTTGCAAGTGCCACAGCAGGAGTCACCAGGTGCATGTTTTGGGCTATCATGGATGCACAGGCACATAGTGCATGCCACTCCAGACAAATACCCAGGGTGGTGGATGCAACTCTCCCTGATTTACTTGCTGACATACATGACCTTGTTGAGGCCACATGTCAAAATACAGGTCATGAATAGACGGCGGGGTGAGACCTTGGCAATCCTCGACCATGGAATGTCTGTGCTACAGCATGTGGTAGGGTGATAGGCATTGGCCACATGGATGGAGGTCAGCAGCAACAACCTCTGAAAGTCTACGAGGCCATGCACCTTCAGACTCCGGTAGTGGCAGTGACACCAGCACTACCGAAGGGGGATTGCCATCAACATCACATCAGAGCAGGCCATGGGCACGTGTTCCTGTCCAGTCCGGTCAGGGGTATGGATCCAGTAGACAGCAGTTACCATCAGGAAGCAGTACTGCATCCGGCCTTGGGCCTGGTGGTGCCAGTAATACCCCTGGCAGGACTAGTTCCCATGTCCATGGCTGGAGACTGTGAACTGGACACCCTGCCATGTACAGCCCACAGCTGTCCAATGAACATGGCAGGGCACATGGCAGGGCAGCCACATGGCATGACTGTGTGCATACACACACACACACACACACACACACACACACACACACACACACACACACACACACACACATCTGTATCACAGGCAGGTCATTTCCAGACACACACAGCACCTCTGCACAGCCCATCTATTGGATACCCCTCCAAACACATACAAGTGGTGTCAACTGTATGGTCCAGTCTAGGCCTCTGGCAAACCCACATCACACCCTGTGCATAGGATGATACCTGTGCCATATCCCTGTCATGCCTACCATTGATGCAAGGACATGCTAATATGGGTCTGATGCACAGAGTGAATATAGTACAGTGTAGCTATATAATACTATGTACGGTGCTGTCTGCTTGCATTTGTTATGGGTACACATACAGGTGTATGTACCTTATTAGCCAAGATGCATTATTGCTGTTGTACCACTGACTGAATGTAGTCTGACATGCTGTATTCTGTTTGTGTTCCAAATGTCTGTGTGTCTGCAGGCTGTGGCCCTGCAAACATTCCCAAGAAGAAGTATGGTAGAGTGGGAATACACCAGCCATGTCATAGTCAAGGTACAGCTTTATATGTACATGTACCAGGAGTGTATGCATGCAACAGTGTGTGAGGGACACTGTTGTCAGACAGTGTGACCTTGCATACATACCCCTTGTCACAGACAGGCACCCTTCAGACATGTCAGCTGAGTGTTGTGCAGTACCACATGGTCATACATACAGAACAGGTTACTGAAGTACTGTCAGCAAGTCCTTCACAAGCATAGCCATTACATTAACTACAACAAATTCACCTGTCAACACCTGTTGACCCTGCAATTTCTTTCCAATACACTCAACCCCAAAGCAGTTGATGAGGGCATGCATGATACTGTGTATGACAGGTTTGTGGTATGTATTTCTGAGTTCACCAGGCAGAACAGGAAGACAAAATAGTATATCCTTTGCATACACACAGTAAAGACTGACACAGGGGATGTGACCGTAACATAAACACATTTGGCAATAGACAGATTAGTAAACCTACATTTCCACCTTGATGTACTGTACTACTGCATACACATGACATGCCCTGCATAGAATATATGCATGGGACATAACGCACCACTTCTTACAACACATAATGTTCTAAATGCCTTCATGGATGGTGAGATTACCCACCAGAAATAGGATGTGGAGTCATGTATTGCTCCTACAAGCCTGGACAAGTGGTAGTGTAGCAGACATTGTATCAGCATGATGTTTCAGTCAGGTATGATGCCTGATGCTGGCATGTGTGTCACTACACTCACTGTGGCCGATTTAATGACAATATCACATATATGGGCATTGGTAAGGGACACGGACCACAAATAGTTTGCAAATATCTGCATATTCCATAGCCATCTGTACAGAGGACTGGCATGGTGTGCACTATGGTTTAACATGCTTCCTATGAGGCAGATGCCATTACCATACTGTATAATGTAATGCCATCCGGAGGTGATAAACAGGTGTAGATGGTACACAAATCAAAATGGTATCAGGTAAACAGGATACAATATTCATCCAAAAACACACACAGTTGCCAGCATTGAGATTAGAAACCCTACCTATCTAGTTATTTTCTACTATAGTGTTACACAGTTATCAGATGTGCCACAGAGCTTATATAATTTCACCTAGTCCCAAGGTACTTCTGAGGTGAATATCAGCAAGCCTAGTAAAAGTACTGAGATGGAACGTTTACAGAGTGGTACACAACTCAAAATGGTATAGCACATACACTAAATGACTCACACAAACAGTTGCCAGAAGTGAGATTAGAACCCCTTACCTATTTAATTATTTCAACTATAGTGTTATGCAGTTATCAGATGCACCATGGAGCTTACATAATTTTACCTAGTCCCAAGGTACTTCTAAGGTGAATGACATCAGCAGGCCTAGTAAAGTAGGGTGATGGGAAGTTTACAGGGTGGTACACAACTCAAAATGGCATGACACACACACAGTATATAACTCTCACACAAACACACACAGTTGCCATTAGTGTGATTAGAACCCCACCTATCTTGTTATTTTTGCTAGTGTTACACAGTTATCAGATGCGCCATGGAACTTACATAATTTCACCTAGTCTCAAGATACTTCTAAGGTGAATGAAATCAGCAGGCCTAGTAAAGTAGGGTGATGTGAAGTTTATAGGGTGGTACACAACTCAAAATGGTGTAACACACACAGTATATGACTCTCACACAAACAGTTGCCAGTTGTGAGATGAGAACCCCTACCTATCTAGTTTGTTTTCTACTATAGTGTTGCACAGTCATCAGATGCACCACAGAGCTTACATAATTTCACCTAGTCTTAAGGTACTCCTCAGGTGAATGACATCAGCAGGCCTAGTAAAGTAGGGTGATGGGAAGTTTACAGGGTGCTACACAACTCAAAATGGTATGACACAAACAGTATATGACTCTCATACAAACACACAGTTGCCAGTAGTGAGTTTAGAACCCCTACCTATCTAGTTATTTCTACTATAGTGTTACACAGTTATCAAATGTGCCACGAAGCTTACATAAGTTCACCTTGTCCCAAGATACTTCTAAGGTGAATGATATCAGCAGGTCTAGTAAAGTGGGGTGATGGGAAGTTTACAGGGTGGTACACAACTCAAAATGGTGTAACACACAGTATATGATTCCAAAACCCACACACGCACACACACACACACACACACACACACACACACACACACACACACACACACACACACACACACACACTTGTGCTACAGAGCTTACCGGGTTGACAATTGGCCAAAGGTGCTGATAATTGCACAGCTGAGGTCACCTGTTACAGGTGCCTGGCAGTCTGTCTTCAGTTTTTCCCTTAGATCTTGCTAGTTCTTTCTCAACTGCACTTCAAATAGCCTAATAGCTTTGAACTTCAACAGGTTTTTTTATCAATTATTCTAGCACATCAGCAGTAGTCATTCCTCATAGAATTAACTGCCGTACTTAGTAGTTATGACCAACCCTGCTGGCATGATTAAAGTGCAGTTTTCTGTGCTTTTGCCCATTAACCTGGTGCACTTGGGCATTCTGAGGCACTGTTGCAACTGCCTTGTGTACACAGACAACCCAATCCTCTAAACTCCCAACACTCAGACTTGTGAGAGATACCCCTATATCACCGAATTGGAAGAGATGCATTCTCCAGTGAAGATTGGACTAGCAGGTCAAGAGGAGAAGGGTCAGCACCTGCAACAAACCACATGGAACACATACCCCTCCAGAACATCCACTATCATAGCTCTGACATACAAACAATAACCCCACACCCAACTCCACAGAGGCACTCAATAGACATTAACCCAAACAGTGGAGACCACCAAGACAAACACCCACTCAACCACCATAACACAGCACAAACCACAGGATACATATCTCACCTACACAGTGTGCCCCTCAACCTAATCCCCAAAGACCAACCAGGTCTATATTATAACATCGAAGTTCAAAAACTTTGAATGTTATAATATCGAACCCAGTAGAGCAAACGCTTGAAATAGTGAAGCTGCAGAACACCGAATACTTTCCTAGGGAAATATTCAGTGGTCCGTTTCTGCAGCTTCGCTATTTCCTCAACTGTGGAGTGAAGGTTACGGACTGGGTTAAGGTAATTGTGCGAATGAAGGTGAGTGTGCGATTGGGCATGGTTTAGGTGAGTTAGGGTTAGGGCGCGGGTCAGGTAAATGTGCAATTGTGTGGACGTGAGGGTTAGGGTGGGGTAGGTGAGTTATGATTAGGGAGCGGGTAAGATGAGTGTGCAATAGTTAGGGACCTTAGGGTTAGGGTTGGGTTAAGGTAAGTGGATAGCTAGTGGTGTATGTCTGGTTTAGTGTAGGGTTTTGTGAAATGTATGTGTGTGGATTATTTATTTTGATGTGCTTGAGTTGTGTGTATGGTTGTCAGAACAGCAAATTATTTCTCTGGTAAAAAATTCACTATTCTGACTGTTTGGTTTTCTGGTGTTTCGATTGAATGGGGTCGATATTATAACATTCGATGTTTTTAGACTTCAATGTTATAATATAGACCCAGGCCAACCACCTTGCCTGATACAGTAATCATAGGCGAGTCAATAGTAAGGCACACAGCTGTCCCACTCATTAGGTTGAATACGGAGGAGGTAACAGTCAGCTATCAGGTGCCACAGTCCAACACATAACACACCCAGTCAGGTCACTCCACAAAAACTACAAGTATCGCTCTGTCATTGTCCATGTGTGTGTGTGAATGTCCTGAGATGCATCTCCATGGACTATATGAATAAAGACATGGTGGAGCTTTCAGTTTATGTGGGCCAGACAGGTAAGACAGTAGCCCTGAGCAGTATACTACTGTCACCCAGAATGATACTGCAGTACAAACAACAAATGATTGACTTCAACAATTGGCTTAAGTGTCTGGTGTCAGTCTCATGGGATCCAGTATATGTCTGTTTGGGATGAACATGATTGACAGACTGTGATGGCTTGCCAGTGATGGCCTGCATCTGTCACCCCTGGGTTTTCAGGTACTGGCTAAGTGTCTTGCCACCCCTATAGTTCCTTTTTAGGCAGTGTTCCAAATCAAATTACCACTGTAACAGCTATACATCTATGCAATCTGAGGGTCATGCTGCTCAACACTAGACATCTATATCTCAAGATGCAGCCACTCGAAACACTCCTCAAAATGGAGAACATTGACATTTGTGCTGTAACAGAGACCTGGTTTACAGCAGCAGACAGCACCCCTGCACTACCAGCCTATAACTCATTCCACACCTGTCAGCCCCAAAACATGGACCACAGCTACAAACGTGGTGGTGTCTCCATATTAATAATGGATATGCACACATCCAGAGTAGTATCCCAGCATATTGCATCTGAGTTACTTCAGTTACAACTGACATTGGGTAATAGTACAATTCAGGTCATAGCCTGCTATAGGTCCACATCCATGTCCCTAGACTCTCAATCCACATTCCTCAACACCCTGGAAACTATCAAGGTCTAACCCAATGCTCTCATACTAGGAGAGTTCAACTACCCCTCCAGCAACTGCGTAAGATACTCAGGCACCAATATACTGGCCCAATGCTTCTTGGAATTCATCAGTTCCAATGTCCTGGGCCAGCTCATTCTGACATCCAGTATAGGAAGCAACATCCTTGACCTGTGTTGATTACTAACAAATGGGGCTATTGCTTGACAACAGTAGTCATTCGCTACCTGGTCAGATCCAACATAGAGTAATCACCATGGAAATCCACATCTCACCCACACCTCCTGCAAAGGTAACCACCTTGAAAAACTTCTCCAAAGCTGACTTTGGACTCATAAGAACAGAGGTGGCTAACTTCATAGCACCCATGTCAATGGGAAATACCTGCAAGACTGACAAATCATACACTAATGCATTGTGCAAACATATACATCAGTGCATGGAACTGGCCATACCCAACAGAACCATGACACTCTCCTCCAAACACTGGATGTCAATCTGGTGGTCTCCTGCCATTAATAACCCATACAACAGAAGAAAGAAACTATTGCAGGAAAAAGGTTGAGTCCAAAGAATGGTGAAACTCCCTTATTAGCCTCAACAACAACTTGAGATCCCTCATGAAATAGTCTAAAGCTGCCTATGACAGCAGAATTGCAGCAGACACTGATAACAATCACAAATCATTTGTTAGTGATATTAAGAACCTCCATGCCAATACCCAGAAGTGCTCTGAGTTACTGCACAATGCTACCTCCTATACTGAACCAACTGATATTGCTAACATTCTTGCCAACACATTCAGTGGCAACTTTACCCCTCTCTCCCCCCAGTGAAGCAATCAGAATGCCAGGATAATGCCAGGCGCCCAGGATTACTACCACCCAGGTTACACCTGCATTATCCACAAGCAAGAATACAGCTTCCATGGGACCCCAAATTATCCCTGTATTCTACATGAACTACAAAGATACCTCACACCACTTCTGTGTGCCCTGTTCAGTCACAGCCTCACCTTATGCTTTGTCCCTCCCAAATGGTGCACTGCTACAGTCATCCCTCTCCATAAAGATGTGGCAACTACAGACCCTGGGAATTATCATTCCAGTAGCCTGACAAGTCTGATGTGTACAGCTGTGGAGCATGTCATCAGGGACCTGATCGACAAATATATAGGTAATCTCCTAACTCTGGACCCCACACATTTTGACTTTGTGAAAGGGAGTTCATGCCTGTTCAACCTGGTTGACTTCTTTGAATCAGTCACCAGGGCTGTGTATGACAGTAAGGCATTGCATACAGCCTATATCAATCTGGCCAAGGCTCTTGATGCCATTCCACAGTCAGGAATTATGGATGAATCCACCAAACTAGGCATCAGCCCCTATATCACTAGGGAGGTTGCAAATTGGCTCACAGATTGAACACACAGTGAAACACAGTGAAAGTAGTGAGCTTCAAGTCAGACTACCAGCCGGTCATGAGTGGAGTCCCACAGGAATCAGTCCTGGGTACTCTCCTGTTCAGTATGTACTTCTCAGGAGTCCAGGCCAACACAAAGGAACTCTGGCTGGCCAAGTTCACAGACAACTGCAAGCTGGGAGCCATCATTAACTCCACAAGTGATGCAGACATCCTACAGAAAGGCCTCACTGAAACCACTGACAGGTTTGGAAACCATGACCTGAAGCTTGACACCACAAAATGCAACATCAGCCCCTTTGGTAAAATCTCAGTTCCCACTAAGTACCACATCGATGGGAGCCCCACTGAACACTGTAGGTGTTATAAGAGATCTGGGGACACAGGTTGACAGCAACCACTCCTTTAACCACCACATTACCACTGTGGTCAGGAAATCCTTCTATATGGCACATCTCATTACCAAGGGTTTTGCATCCAGGAAGAAGGAGGTCATCGTCTCTGTGTACTCTTCCCTCATTAGACCAATCATCATGTATAATGGCCCATTTGGAATGTACCTCACTAGACACCTGCAACAGATGGGGAGGCCAAAGAAGTACCTCACAATGAAGATCCAAGGCTTTAAACACATGTCCTACACAGATAAACTCAAAAGACTCCAGCTATTCTCTTTCTCATATTGCCTACTTAGAGGCAATCTCTGGTTGACTTCCAAAGCCATGTCTGACCCAGCTCTTTTACAAATGCTACATCAAAAGACATACCAATCTCTCTGCACCATACACTGCAGGGACCTCAACCTCATTAACACAAGCAACACAACATGCTGGAGGGACAAGTTCCTCACCCAGAGACTGCACATGCCATGAAATAGACTTCCCATACATGTCAAGCAAAGCACCTAGAGGAACCTGTTCCAGAGAGATCTTGATGAGTGGATGAGTAATAGAAACTTCACCCCAGGGATCAGTCCAGTGGCTCTACTTGATAGGGTCACTGGGAACTAACTTCTGGTGGCAAAATGGCAGTACACTTCTATGGGCTAGGCTTGTAACGGCTCCTGGGCCATTAGCCTAGTACACACCTATGAACCTATAAGGGGAGTGACATTGGTATGCCTGATACAGTAGGCCGGTGAATGGGTAACTTATCAAAATACTTATTCCTACAAACATACATAGTTACACACGCACTTACACACCAGCACACACATTTTCCAGATCTGAGAGTCGAACCCCTGCCCATCAAGTTATTTGCATTATAGTGCTATACAGTTATTGCACGTGCTATAAAATTACTGGACTGAGAGCTGGCTAAAGGTGCTGATAAGGGGAATGACATCAACAGGATTGATAAAGTATGCCAGTGGGTGGGAAACTTATCAAAATACTTCTTCCTACAAACATACACTCTTTCACACACCCACACACACATTTGACAGATCTGAGAGTTGAACCCCTGCCTATCTAGTTGTTTGTACTATAGTGTTACACAGTTATTGCACATGCTTCAGAGCTTACTGGAGTAACAACTGGCCAAAGGTGCTGATAAGGGGAATAACATCATCAGGACTGATAAAGTATGCCAGTAGGTGGGAAACTTATGAATATAATTGTTCCTACAAACATACACACTCATTTACCAGATCTGAGATTAGAACCCCTGCCTAGCTAGTGATTTGTACTATTGTATTACACAGTTATTACACATGCTACAGAGCTTACTGGGCTGACAACTGGCCAAAGTTGCTGATAAGGGGAATGACATCAGCAGGAGTGATAAAGTAGAGCAGTGTGTGGGAGACTTATCAAAATACTTATTCTTACAAACATATACACACACACTCATTTGCCAGCTCTAAGATTAGAAGCCCTGTCAAGCTAGTGATTTGTACTATTGTGTTAAACCATTATCACACATCTTACAGAACTTATGCGCTGACAACTGGCCAAAGGTGCCAATAAGGAGAATGACATCAGCAGGACTGATAAAGTGGGGCACTAGGAAGTGTTGTGGGTGGGAATGACCTAAAACTGTTTCACCTACAAACACACAATGCTTCACTCTCACATACACAGCTGTCTCTCTCTCTTTCACACACACACACACACACACACACACACACACACACACACACACACACACACACACACACACACACACAGTTGCCAGTACTGAGATTATAGCCCCTTCCTATCTAGTTATTTCTACTATAGTGTTACGCAGTTATCTCATGTGCTACAGAGCTTATAGGGGTGATCAGTGTCCAATGGTATTTCTAAGGTGAATGAAAGCAGCAGATCTTGTGAAGGAGGGCAATGTGAAGTGTACTGAGTGGGAAGAGTCTCCTAATACTTAGGCCTATGGAGACACACACACACACACACACACACACACACACACACACACACACACACACACACACGCACACACACATGCAGGTGACGTGATATTATAAACTCAACCTCAGTACTGTTATACAATGGGGCTCACCTTTTATATTGGCACATGCGACTGTTTACAACTGGTATGCCACTGTCCATAGCAAGACATCACTGTATGCCATTCAGGGTATTCATGTGTATGACTTATTCTGTCTGTGTCCCCCTGTGTCTCTCTCTGTATCACTGTCTATCTCTCATTTCCCCACATCTATATGTGTGTATGCTTGACATATGTTATCTGTTGCCCATATATATGTGTGTGTATCTCACACAACAGATGCAGATATATCCCATATGGGCCACCTACAGCTAGCTGAGGGTAAACTTGTATGATGTGTGTGTGTGGGGACAGTTGAGGTGTACATAGCTGTCTGTATGCACAGACATATATACACAACACAGTTATATATTCTGATGTGGGTTCCAACATGTCCTGTGATTCTCTAAGTGTAGGGGCATGCCCTGTGTGACCTTCTATAGTTAGGGTGGGACTCCATTCCAGAGATAGATGTACTCCAGTCCAGGGTTTTGTGTGATACAGCCGTACATCTCAGGAGTACACAATACTTTCCTCAGGGTACTTGTTTTGTTTAGCAGACATTTTCTGACATATCTGTAGTCTGAAACTGCAATGTATTGTGTCATTACCTAGTGCCAGACATCCTCAGATCATCACAGTGCTTTACCAGAGGGTTGCTAGTTGTAAGATGCATAGACAAATATTATGAAGGCAGCTATGTAAATTCTTGTCCAATAAGGCCATTTGTGAGGTGCGGCTACAGCCAGTGTAGTAATGACATATAGCTGTGTGAACAGTCCAGCAACCACGTGATATACTGGTCATATCCTTGTGTGTGCATACCTCTGACCTGTACATTTTTTGGCAGGTTGTCCAGGCGTTTGGCTAGAGGTTTCATCCTTTCTACATAAACTTGTGCTTTTATGGCAGGTTAGTTACATATAATTGAAGTGTGATGTTACAAAATAATACAGACATTACTGTTTCTGAATACATAACCTTCAGACAATTCCTGCTACTGCAAACCCCTCACCCTACCAACTTTCTCAGTATGTAAGGATGATATTTACAACACATGCCTATCATTAGGCCTTTGTTCCACTTTTCTTTCTGGCCTTGTCCAGACATCTTGCTGTCAGAGGTTGGAAGTTATGGGTGTGGGTACAGAGTGCATTCAACTGTGCATTCATGTCCATTATTTGTAAAAGCAAACATAAGAAAAAGGATTGTTGAGAATGACCACTGGCAACAGTACCACAAAGCACTTATATTCACAAAAGCCTTGGTACCTCTGCTACACATCCTTCAAGATGTCACTAATATGCGTAGCATATTCCACATAGCACTGGGACTTCCAGGTAGGTCAGTAGCAGAGCAGTGGGTGTCACTGACATGCATAACAGTTGGCACTGCAGTTATCTGCACATGGCTCTGTCAAAGGCAGCACTGTACCTAGAGCAGTACAAGATCACTGCCAGGTGAACATTCTGGCCAGATCCAGACAGTATTAACCACACATACAGATAGCTCTTTGACCCCTGCATATTGTGGATAGGCAACATGTTTTCATGTGTATTGGTACAGCCCTGCCAATGTGTGCTATGCTGCTATTTCCATGCAAGCATATATGTTACTGCATTTGTGTGGGTATATGGAGGGGGGCATATCTGTCCACTGTACACATTTGCACAGACTGTGCTGATATTTGCTTTACATTTTGGTTTGGTTTACCATACTATTGTGCCCTGTCTTGAGGACTGGAGGCACATGAGTAAAAAGGCCAGATCAGATTGTACTGGTATACATTTGAGTTTCAGACTTCTTACCCTTCATAGCCTTACTGCAATTGTGGGTCCTGCTGTGCTATCACTGTGTGAGTTTGTATGGGGTTAATTAAACATTGCCACCATTTGTGTGCCTTTACCAGATTTTGTGGTCTTCTACAGCTGACTTGCTGTGTGGGTGTGGGGTGGTTATGGGACCCCACCCTGACATTCATGCCTGTGACCTATGACCCTCCACTTAGTTGTCCCCACACCTATACTACAATGGGATTTGCCACCTTGGGTACTACTGTATAGTGTGTGGAGGACAGTTTTCGACAGACATTTCCTGGTGTCCCACATAACTGTCAGTTGTGTGCTGCTATCTCAGTAGGCTACCTCATTCCCTTGCATGTATGCAGCATTACCATAGATATGCTAGCAAAATATACTATTCCATTCATTTATTGTTAAGAAGACTGACTTATCTTGTGCTTGCAGCAGTTATGAGAACGGTGCTTGAGGGCCACTTATGTTGGATGCACACAGTACACTGCCTATACATGGTAAGTTACAGGTAATGTGATGTATGTGTCATCCATTTTACTGTGTGTGAGTCAGAGAGAGGTGTCAGTCCCTGGGGTCCCTACAGTGTCAGTGTGTGTGCGCTATGTGTTGCCTTTCTGCCAAGGCCTGAGCATACTGGGCATGCCTCTGTCTGCCTATGGGAGCAGGCATATGGGCCTCCAAAATAAAAAATACCACAAGGAGGTTAGCGAAGAAATCCACAAAATCCAAGACACAATAGCGTACCAAGATTTATTGCCCGCTTTCATCAAATGACTTCCTCAGAATCTGAGGAAGTCATTTGATGAAAGCGGGCAATAAATCTTGGTATGCTATTGTGTCTTGGATTTTGTGGATTTCTTCGCTAACCTCCTTGTGGCATTTTTTATTTTGTTTGTTTGGTATTTTGGCATCTGATTGATATGGGCTTCCATTTGTGAGTCCCTCAGTGCCTGTGGGGACCTTGGCAATGGTAGTGGGCTGTGTGGCCCTTCCCCATGCTGTTCCTGCAGCAGCTGTTTCCGCAGGATCATATTGTGTAGCATGGCATATACTATGACATGTGTGCACATGTGGCTGGAGAGTACTGCAAGGCTCCACCAGATATGTGAAGGCAGCTCTATAATGATTTTGGTTTGTGTATGTGTGCCTCATTATGGTGTTCTTGTGTGGGTGTGTATGCATTTCTGATGCATGTTGTCATCATCCACGGCTCCAGTGCACAGCCAGCATCCCCCACCAGATGGCCATACAGGATGCCCCCACTGGCAAATGCCTGGTACAGCTGTGATGAATGTCAGATGTGGGAGTCATAATAGCTTCCAGGGCTGCCAGCACACACACATTCATGATAATGCCTTGGGCATTGCACATGACCTGGCAGTGGATGGAGGGGAAGCCCTTGTGGTTTATGTAGACCCTACCCTGTCCACCGGGTGATGCTTTGATGTGGATGTGCATGGGGTCTATGGCACCTAGTACCTCCGGATATTCTGCTACAAGGTGGAAGAGACACATATTGCTGGTCCTCTCCTCACGGGTGTTGGGGAAGTAAACGTGCTCACCGGCATGTGTTAGCATGGCATCCAGGAACTGGTGGAGTACCCTGGATGTAGATGCCTGTGAGACCCCCATCATGTCCCCAGTAGGTCTTTAGAAAGTACCTGTAGCTAGGATTTTTAAGGCTACACATACCTTGGTATCCACTGGGATGCGTTCCCCTCTGTTGGTCTAGCTCTGAGTTGAGGCTGGCACAGCTTGGTGAGGTGCTGAAGTGTGTTTATGTCCACCCTGTAGTGCTCTACTATCTCCAGATCATGTAGCCCCTGGTAGGTTACCCTGGGTCTGAACACTCTTCTTCTCCTTGGTCTGTTGCGTTTGTCAGCATTACCCTCCTCTCCGCCC